>NC_057398.1:12129544-12296434 GCF_019320065.1 Cervus canadensis
CATGAGACAAGTGCTCGGGCCTGGTGCACTGGGAAGACCCAGAGGAATCGGGTGGAGAGGGAGATGGGAGGGGGGATCGGGATGGGGAATACGTGTAAATCTATGGCTGATTCATATCAATGTATGACAAAACCCACTGAAATGTTGTGAAGTAATTAGCCTCCAACTAATAAAAAAATTAAAAAAAAAAAATAAATAAAATGTGATATAAAAACACAAAACAGGAAAGGGGATTAAAAATTTAGATTTTTTTTTCAAATGTATTAGAACTTAAATGACTATCTTCTAGAACGTGTTTGAATTTAATGACTATAGTTTAAAATAAGTAGGTATAATTACAGGTAAACATATACAAACCCCATGGAAACCACAAATCAAAAACCTAAAGCAGGTATACAAAACTAGAGATAAAAAAATATTACTAAAGAAAATCATCAAATTACAAGGGAAGAAACTAAAAGAAAAGAACAGAGAACAGCAAACAACCAGATAATAAGTAACAAAATGGCAATAACTACATAACAATTTATAATCATTTTAAATATCATAGGGTGGCTAATTGGATGAAACAAGACACCTTTATATGCTTTTTATGACAAATTCACTTCAGAGTTAAAGACACACACAGACAAAGTGAGAGGATGAAAATAGATATTTCATGCAAATGCAAAAGACAATAAAACTCAGTAGCAATATTCACATCAGATAAAGTAGACTTAAAAACATAATCTGTAACAAAACACAAAGAAAGGCATTATATAATGATGAAGAATCAACACAAGAAGATATAAAGTTCATTAACAAATATGCACCTAAAACAAGAGCATCTAAATATATAAAAAAAACATTAACAAGTATAGAGACACTGACAATAATACAATAGCAGGGGACTCTAACACCTCACTTAAATCAGTGGACAGGTCATCCAGGCAGGAAATCAATAGGGTAACACAGCTTTAAGCATCAGATAAAGTAGGAAATATGTATCAAGATAAATATATCTTTAAACTGTACAGTCACCCAGAGCTTGGCAAAATTTTTACACTGAGAGGCAGTTACTGAAATAAAAAATTAGATCTAAAGAGAGCTCATGCTTCCCATCTCAGAGTCACGTTAGGGCTTTTGCTCTTTGATTTTGATGCGGGACAGAAATCTCTACTACTCATTTTTCAAATGAGTGTATATAGTTGAATTCTCAATGAAATATAACATGGTACAATCTAACACCATCCTTTTATAACTCATTTTTTAAAAATTCATTTTGGTGTTCAAATATCAGTCAGTTCAGTCTCTCAGTCATGTCCGACTCTTTGCAACCCCATGGACTGCAGCACACCAGGCCTCCTGTCCATCACCAACTCCCGGAGCTTGCTCAGACTCATGTCCATCGAGCTGGTGACGCCATCCAACCATCTGATCTTCTGTCGTCCCTTTCACCTCCTGCCTTCAATCTTTCCCAGTGTTCAAATACAGAGCTGCGCAAATGCTATGCCATCCCTAGTTCAGCTTGTTTCAGGTCTTGCTCTAGCTGTAGCTGTTGCTCTTCCCCTTGGCTTTAATTCTGCCAATATTCACTGAGCATCTTTGCTTCGTGTGTTGTGCAGGAACACAAAGATAAATAAAACAAGATCTCTGAGTTCAAGGCATTTACAGTCCAGAGGCACTATTTTTATTGTGATTTTTTTGTCTTCAAAATTCACAATTTACATCTTATTATATTATTCTGAGCTCAGCTGCCCCTCATGCCACAAAGTTGCCATATTCATTGCACTGAATTGACAGTTTCTAACACAGGGCTCACTCAGACTTCTAAAATACATCTTCCCCCTTCCCAACCACTGATCCCCAAGGCAGCAGGATCAGTGACTTCCTTGGTTTCTTCCTTTCTGGTCGTGTCATCATCCTTGCTACCTTGACTGCTAGTGTCAAGTTATTCAATTCAACTCGCCTTTACAGTGAGGTTACCCCTGCCACCTGGCTTGCCTTCTCCATCATAGAAGCGAACATTTATCCATTTCTATAGATTTGAGTGCAGCAGAACCAACTTTCCAGCTGAGAAACAGTAGGAGGACTGTCCTCATGGAATACTGTAAAACCCTGAATCTCAATGCCTTATTTTCTCCACTTCTACTTCAAAGCTTTTCCCCTCCTGTAGCTAAAACACAGCATGACTCTTCTTTAAAAGATGCCTGCACACATTTCACTGCAATGGTTCCAGATATTTTTTAAAGTCTGTTAGCTATTTAACTTATATAAAGTGACGCCATTTTTAGGAAAACCCTTTCTAGAAATGTATTTCTCCTGAAAGATCTGCTTGTGAATTTGAAATTATAGAAGTCAGGCTAAGCAGACCTAGAAGATCCTCCCTGCCTGCAGACTCATTGGCTCTGGAAAGATGGGAGGAAGCCTGAGAGTGAGCCTTGCTCAAGCCTCACCAAGGAAACTCTTTCTTAGTCAAGGAACAAAACAAAGAGTTTTCTGATTTTTTGAAAAAACTAAGAAACAAACAAACAAAAAAACATAAGTTATTCAGGAGCAACTACTGTGGGATTTTCCCCAAGGGAGCTACAAAATGTACAAACCTATTTAAAGTGTTACACATCAATCAAAGAATTAAGGGAATGTAGTTGCTACCACAGAGTACTTCTAAAATTTTTATTGAGGTATAGTTGATTTACAATGTTGTATAAATTTCTGCTGTATAGCAAAGTGACTCAGTTATGTGTGTGTATATGTATATATATAGATATATGTATATATACATATGCTTTTTCATATTCTTTGCCTTTATAGTTTATCACAGGATATTGAGTATAATTATCTGTGCTATACAGTAAGACCTTATTGTTTATCCTTTCTATATATAATAGTTTGCACTTATTAATCCCAAACTCCCAGTCCTTCCCCCTCCACCCTCTTAATTCTGGCAACCATAAGTTCATTCTCTATGTTTGTGAGTCTGTTTCTAGTTCGTAAATATGTTCATTTGTGTGGCATTTTAGATTCTACACATAAGTGATATCATGTGGTATTTGTCTTTCTTTCCCTGACTTACTTCACTTTTGAAGTATGGTCATCTCTAGGTCCATCCATGTTGCAGCAAATAGCATTATTTCATTCATTTTAATGACTGAGTAATATTCCACTGCATATATATACACCACATCTTCTTTACCATTCTTCTGTCAGTGGGCATTTAGGTTGTTTCTAATTCTTAGCCATTGTAAATAGTGCTTCTTGAACATAGGGATGCATGAATCTTTTTGAATTATAGTTTTGTCTGGGTATAGACTCAGAAGTGGGATTGCTGAAACATATGGCAAATCTATATTTAGTTTTTGTAAGAGCCTCCATACTGTTTTCCTAAGCGGCCACATCAATTCATATTCCCAACAACAGTGTAAGAGGGTTCCCTTTTCTCTACACCCTCTCCAGCATTTATTATCTGTAGACTTCTTAATGATGGCCACTCTGACCGCTGCGAGGTGGTAACTCGTTGTAGTTTTAATTTGCATTTCTCTAGTAATTAGCAATGATCAGCATCTTATCATACAACATAGTATTTTTTTTGTGTATTTTCTTCACTGCTATACCTCAACATCTAGGACAGTGTCTGGCACATAGCAAGCACTCATTAAATATTTCATGAATTAATGTGAACAAAGCTAAAGGTAATAGGTACCCAAATAAAGTGAAAATTATCTGTGAATGACCTTCTAAACTGAATACAAGAGGCATGCAATGGTTGCTCCCTTGTATAAAAATTCTGTATCTATGCTAAGGATATTAAAGGGAAAAATGTCTGAATGGTGTGTAGGGGGTGGGGTGGAGAATCATGCTGCTGTGAATGAAAGAGGAGGTGGCTTTGGAGTCGATGCTCAAAGCATTAAAGAATTCACTGTCCCCTGGTAGCTCTACAGAGCCTGTTCAGACACTCGAAACCTTTTAGTTCCAACTGTGTGGTGAAGAAAAATGATAAGTCCTGTAAAATCAAGAGAGGAATTCAATCCTTTGCTTGAGATTAAGCCCACCCATTAATTACCCTTCCATTTGAGGAATGAATTGCTATTCTTTCATTCCAAGCCCTCACATTTTTGTGTTCCTTTTTATGGTGCTACTTTGGAAGTTCTCAGCATTGGCAGCACATCAGAATGACTGATGTGAAATTTTCTGGAAAAACCAGTGTCTAGATTCCCAAGTTCCAGCCCAGTGCTATTTTGATTTTTGGGGAGTGGGGCAGGACCCAGGCATTTGCATATTTAAAAATCTCCCCAGATGATTCTCATGTGCATCCAGGCCTGAGAAAATTTTCCCTGCCTCATGTTTTGACCAAGATACATTTTTCTACTTTATCACAGAGAATATATAATAATTTTTCTTACCTCAACAATTATATGTATCTACCCTTTCCCTTTCTCTGTGTTGATTTCTGCATTCTTTGGTGGTCTTCATGAATATACCATCTGATTACTAATTTTCCTTCATGATCATTCTTACTTCTTGTGAAACCCTTAAAAACAGTCTTTTCAAGAGGACTCTGTTACTTACACATGTAAGTACATGCAATGTAGACACACAATTTTATTCTATTCTGGTTCCGAAAATGACTGTCTCAACAACAACAAAAAATGTCAAAAACAAGTGACCCTTTAAACAATAAACACTGGTGAGTTCACTCAGCTGGAATGTTAGCAAATCTGGAAGAGGAGAGAAATCATAGATTTATCTTCAAATATACATATATATACATATATATTTTAACTTTTTTTTTTTTTTAGAAATTAGCTGTCTAGGCTCAAAAAAGTTTCTTAAGATAAAGCAAGGTATAGGCTTAATTCACTGACTATTAAGCAGGAATACAGTTATATTAAGAAAATGCTTATTGGATATTACTGGAAAAGTTGAAAACAATTTGAAAAGATATATGCACCCCAATGTTCAGAGCAGCACTCTTTACAATAGCCAAAAACATGGAAGCAACAGAAATGTCCATGGAGAGAGGAACGGATAAAGAAGATGTCATACATTTATACAATGGAACACTACTCAGCCACAAAAAAAGAATGATATAATGCCATTTGTAGCAACATGGATGAACCTACAGATTACAATACTAAGTGAAGTAAATCACATAGAGAAAGTCAAATGTCATATGACCTCAATTATATGTGGAATCTAAAAAATGATACAAATGAACTTATTTACAAAAGAGAAATAGACTTACAGAACAGAAAACAAACAGAAAACCAAGGGGGAAAGGGAAAGGGAAAGGTAAATTACGAGTATGAGATTAACAAATACATACTACAATACATAAATCGATTAAAAACAAGGACCTACTGTATAGCATAGTGAAGTATATAGTATATTCAATATCTTATAATAATCTATAATGGGAAAGAATCTGAAAAGAGTACATATATATATGCTGAATCACTTTGCTATATATCTGAAACTAGTACATTGTACATCAACTATACTTCAATTATTCAAATAAATAAATAAGTAAAAAATATTTTCTCTTGTATACGAATACTTTAATTCATCTGTGGCTTGCCTTTCACCTCTATGAAATAAAGATAATTGACAGTTTCAGCCCTAATATGCCACAAAATATGATTGCAATTGGTACCCTGATAGAATTCCTTGTTTTGCCAAGCAGTGTAGAATTAAAAGAAATTTTCAAAGCCAAAAGTTGTTTAGAGATTAGGTACTAGGACTGAAACAAATCCACACTCCACATTCTCTTTGGAACTCTATAGCTGGCTCCACGGTGGCATTTATCTTTGGAAGGACACTTTTGATCTTAGGCTCTTTAGTCTTTAATTGGCCCTCAAAGCATTTGTTTAACAGGTACACATTTATGAGATATGAACCGCTCCCTTCATATTTTGGAGCAACATGTTCCCTGAAATGACAAATTTGGGGATACAGCAGCATACAGTTTTTGAAGAAAATAATTTCCTGTCAATCATTTTTGGAAGTACAACTAAAATTAAACTGTAAGGAACATAAAAGCAGCTGGCAAAGTTTCTGTGACTTGATTTAAGATGGAATTATTAATAGGTATTTATCAAGAAGGAGAACCATCCCAAAGTACACTGGAAATTCAGCAATATTAAAACCCAGCCTGGCAATAGGACTCCTGCCATTTTCAAAAGACAGTAAATGCTTTCATGGCATGAGTTAGCTCCACAGTCCAGGATAAGGAATAAAACTATTTTAAAAAAAATAAGCATTATCCATGTCTAAGAGAAAAATGTTTATAAGAGAAACCTGAAGAACTGAGTTCTTTGGTTAAGCAATAGTATGGGGTGGGACTTGACGAATACCACATGAAGATCAATTTGGTAAACCTTGTGAAGTGCAATGAATACTGAATATATTCCAATAAGATGCTTCTGCTAATATCCAGTAGCCATAAGAATGTGCCATGAAATACACTCACAACTGTAAATTTGGTTGTATATAAACAGCCCTCTGCTAATAATAAATTGTTTTAAATGTATTTTTCTTTACATTACTGAAGAACAAAGGAGGCAGAATAAAAAGTTGTCATTAAATGAATATGCATCATTTTCAAAAACTTCATTTATTATTGATTGTACATAAAGTCCAGTCTCATCTTTGATTCTTTATACAGCTTCACTTGGATGCCTAATTGTGGTTCAGTTGCTCAATTGTGTCCAACTCTTTATGACCCCATGGACTGCAGCACGCCAGGCTTCTCTGTCTATCACCATCTCCCAGAATTTGCTCAAACTCATGTCCTTTGAGTTGGTGATGTCATCCAACCATATTATCCTCTGTCATCCCCTTCTCCTCCTGCCTTCAATCTTTCCCAGCCTTGGGGTCTTTCCAGTTAATCAGCTCTTTGCATCAGGTGGCCAAAGTATTGGCGCTTCACCTTCAGCATTAGTCCTTCCAATGAATATTCAGGATTGACCTCCTTTAGGATTGACTGGCTGGATCTCCTTGCACTCCAAGGGACTCTCAAGAGTCTTCTCCACCACCACAGTTCAAAAGCATCAATTCTTTGGTGCTCAGCTTTCTTGATAGTCCAACTCTCACATCCATACATGATTACTGGAAAAACCACAGCATTGACTATATGGACATTTGTCAGCAAAGTAATGTCCCAAGAAAATAAAATATGCCACAGTCAGTTCAGTCACTCAGTCCCATCTGACTTTTTGTGACCCCGTGGACTGCAGCACACCAGGCTTCCTAGTCCATCACCAACCCAGAGCTGCCTCAAACTCATACCCATCGAGCCGGTGATGCCATTCCTTTAGGATGCCTAATAGTATCTCAAAATTGCCATTTCCTAAGACCCGACTTCTGGTCTTCCCTCAAAATTTTTTATTTCAGTCTTCTTAATTTCAGTTACATGAAATGAAACAGTGGCAATTACATTTTACCTGTTGCTCAGGACAAAACCTTGGAGTCATTCTGTTTCTCACCTTGCAACCAATCAGACAATAAATCCTTCAAAACTACCACCTCTTACCACCTTCACTCACACCAGAATCTTAGCTATTCTCTCACCAAGTTATTGCTTCTGCTCTGCCCTTCCCCTCATTTTAACACACTCTCAACACAGCTGCCGGTAAGTCAAGAACATCTCCATGAGGCTCAACACCTTTGTATGGCTTCCCATTGCAGTCACAGTTAATGCTGACTCAGAGGCTCTACAAAAGCTCGTCTCCTGCTGCTTCCCGAGTTTGTCTCTTGCAACTGTCCCCCTCGTTCTCCCCTCTTTGGCCACACTGGCCCCCTTTAAGCTCCTCAAATATGCTAGTCAAACATGTTAAGCCATCCTCTGCTTCAGAGACTTTGTATTTGGTGTAGCTTCTGCCAGGTAAGCTCTTCATCCTGTCTGCATTCTTTATTCCCTCACTTCTTTTAGGATTGATTTTCTAGAGTCATCTTCCCAGGAAGGCCTTCCCTGACCACCCTATAGAAAAATTATGTACATACTTACATGGAGGACTTCACTCCCTTCCCAGTTTTATTTTCTCCACACATTTATCATGTGATGAACTGCATATGTATATATATGTGTGCATGTGTATTTGTTTATTGTCTGTCTCTCCAGAATAGAGTGCAAACTCCATGAGGGTAAGGACTTCTGACTCTTTGAGTCCCTGTCATATCCCCTCTCATGTCCCTAGAATAGCACCTAGACTGTACCTGTACATGGGAGGTTCTCAATAACCATCTGTCTCATGAACAAATGAATACACTGATGAATTTGTTACATTCAATTCTATACTTTTTGTGATTATTTTATTATTTTATTCTACTTCTTTCCTGGGCCATGCAAATTTACTGTCCTTTTCTTCTGTTGTACTATCATATTTTCCTTAATGTCTAGAGCTGTCCCTTAAACTCTTATTTTTTAGGATGCATTTTTTTCATTAAGTTTTTGCTTATTTTAAACTCATAGTGATACATTTGGTCAAGTTTTCCTTCTACTCCATGACAACATTCTACTTATAAATATTCTCTACCATTTTGTTTTCTGCTCTTGGCCTACTTTTATCTTGTTTTATCTTGGTGTGTAGATCCTACACTAGCTTATGTTTAATGACTCATCTTCCAATAAAGTTGATCTCCTCAGAGCTGCTATGTGCATGAGGGTCCTGGAGAGGGGACCAAGCTGTAAGAGTTTTCCTTACGGCACAGAGATCATAGGGATTTGTATGAAATCCTGTAAATATAAATAAATAGCAATAAATAGTTAAACAATAAATCCTGTAGATATATTTGTATAGGAGTCTTTACTCCGCCCTCAACCACTAGGACTTTCAGAACTGCCTACAATGCCTTCTCTCCTGCATTTCTGTCTCTCCAAACACTGCTTCCTGCAAATACTGCTTGCCTGAGTGAGTACTCCTCTGATTCCTCATCTCCTTTCCCAACATTATGCAACTCATTACCAGGTCTAGGGAAGAGCTCATCATGAGCCCTCTCATTCTTCCTCGGTATCACCAATAGAAGTTGTCAGTTTTGTGACTCGGGGGCTCCATTCCTTTGGGAAAGTGCTCTCTGTTAGCGTTTTTCTGAGATCTGCAACAATGGACATTCTCTCTTCCTATTTTCATACACCTCACCATTTTGGCAAATCTCCCTCCCATTGTGTGATCTGAAGTTTCATTTTTTTCCTTAGTTTTATTTAAAATGGAATTCTAAAGGACACATGTCTATGTGTTAACATCTGTAAAGTCTACGTAATTGAAACATAGGATATGTTGTTTTGTTAATTTTTGAGTGTTAGAAATATTTCACAATGAAATTTATTACTTTTACTTTTAACAGATTGATATAAAGCACATAAATTACTAATTAACAGGAATGGATAAAGATGTGGCATATATACACAATGGAATACTACTCAGTCATAAAAGGTCACAAAATTGGGTCATTTGTAAAGATATGGATGAACCTAGAGAGTGTCACACAGAGTGAAGTAAATCAAAACAGGAAAAACAAATATCATATTAGATATTGGACAAATCTAATAGTATAGATGAACTTATTTGCAAAGAAGAAATAGATACACAGACACAGAGGACAAATGTATGAATACCAAGGGGGGAAGTAGGGATGAGAGAAATTGAGCGATTGGGATTGGCACATATACACTATTCGTACCATGTGTAAAGTGATAGCTCATGAGAACATCACGTGCAGCAGAGGGGACTCTGCTTAGTGCACTGCGGTGACCTGAATGGAAAGGAAGGCCAGAAGGGAGGGGATAGATGTATATATACGGCTGACTCGTTTTTCTGCACAGTAGAAAATAATGAAACATCGTAAAGTAACTATATTCCAATAAAATTAATTTAAAAATAAATAGATAATAAAGAATAGTTAGGGATTTAAAAAAAGTCCTTCAACTCTAACAACACATCCACAACATTTTGGCTTGGTATTATTAGAATGACTAATTTAGGTAATGCATAGTAGGTATTCTAATAAATCAAATTTAATATTTGTTGTGTTTGGATAATGGATAAGAGCACAGACTCTAGAGCCATATTGCAAGGCTTTAAACTCTTCATGTCTACTGCTTATGAGATATGTGACCTTGGGCAAGTCATTTAACATCTGTGCCTCATGTTTTCAGTTATGAAGTGAAGATAATAAAATTGTTGTGAGGAGTAGACAAATTTATATTTATAAAGAATATAGAACAGTGCTTGACACATAATAAGTGCTACACACTTATTCCATGTGTAATGGGATGCAAGCATAATTTAAATAGCAAATGCAAAATTTTATCATACATTATTGGAATATTTATTCTAGTTATGTCAATTAGGCATGTTAAATAGATGATGTCTCAAGTTCATATTTTGAAAATTAGTGAAATCATGGATGTGAAAATGATTTAACACCTGGTTCTTAAGTCATTGAAATAGGCCATCCTTACTGGAAACATTATGATACCATGCGCCTGTTAATCATTATTAAGTTCCATGAGTCTTTTCCTGTATCTTTAGTTTCATAATTCTGGAGGTTCTAGCATGAAGAAATGAGGTCAAGATCATTTACAATTTTTTTTTCCTGAAATGAAATATAGAAATGGTTTGTTGTTGTTCTTTAGTTGCTAAGTCACGTCTGACTCTTTGTGGTGCCATGGACTGTAGCCTGCCAGGCTCCTCTGTGCATGGGATTTCCCAGGCCAGCATACATGAGTAGGTTGGCATTTCCTTCGATAGCAGATCTTCCCGACCTAGGGACTGAACCCCATTTCCTACCCTGCAGGTGGATTCTTTACTGCTGAGCCACCAGGAAACCCCATGCTTGTTTTCTTGCTAGTGGCTTCCAACTGTACATGTAGTAATTTAAGGATGAAAGCAAAATGCCTGTCTTTACCCTCCATTCACTGATATATTCACTAAGAATATGTCACTACAAGTCACTATGAAAAGCTGGCACTAGAGAAATTCCTTAAGCAGATTTTCTGCTCTGTAAGAATTTCTATCTAGCAGAAGAGGTAACATGAACATATAATCCACAGGTGCAGTGGTTTGTTTAGCCAATGAAGTAGTAAAAAAGGACAGAAGAGCTAGCTCTTCTCGGATACTGCATTATAGAGCATGTTTTCTTGTTGATTAATTATGGTTCAAATGTAGCCTTCAATTTTGCAGGTTTAGGAAATTGAGAGCATTCTAAAGATGGTTACATCTCTCAAGTCAGAAGTAAATGAGTATAAAGCTGGTTTTAAAACTGGTATAAAATTAAAATTAAAATTTACTAATTTTTAATTTTGCTATATTATTTTATATTACAGTATTAGTTTATTATAATTTCAACATATTGATTATAATTAATTAATTGGACTTCCCTGTAGCTCATACAGTAAAGAATCTGCCTGCAGTGCAGGAGACTCAGATTCGATCCCTGGGTCTGGAAAATCCTCTGGAGAAGGGCATGGCAACCCACTCCAGTATTCTTGCCTGGAGAATCCCATGGACAGAGGAGCCTGGTGGGCTACAGTCTGGTGGCATCACAAAGAGTCAAGACACAACTGAGTGAGTAAAACACACACTATCGGATAGGGGTTGCTTATGCCTATTTGATCATAAAGAACATCTTAGGCCAAGTCTTCTTTAACCTCTAAATCTTGTTTCCTTCAACCCTACCACTCTTTAACCTCTGAATACCATTTTGTAATCTGGATAAATTTACCCGCTAGTTGAGTATTTAGATGTACTGATCAGGTTATAACTGAATCTTGCTGTTCTTGGAGTTCTTTTATCTTCTTAATGTGACTTTGCACATCTCTGCCCTGATTCATATAGGGAATCTTACTGCTTAAACGTCTGTATGTAATTTGATATCACTTATATTGTAGCAGAGTATATTGAAATGAATAATTCATATGCCTTAATTATTTGGTTGTATCTCCAAATAATGAACCTAGTAAAGTGGATAATTGAAATGAATAATAATGACCCATGAAAAAACATAGAAATTTATTTTATTTTCCATGAAATATGCCTTAAATATTGCATTAAAATAAATTTTCACAGAAATCAAGTGAATAAGCCCCCACAAGATAATTTAACCAAACTCAAACTTTACTTTAAAAAGCTAGAAGTAATGAGTTCTATGCCCAAACTTACAACATTTAAGTCAAGGAAAGAGAAAATGAAATTACAAACTAGTTGCAGTTATGCCATGGGTACAAGGAATTAGGACAATAGTCTTACAAATTATTAACCCTCCAACCCAAAGTCCAACTAGGCGCCTACAGTTACGCAGTATGCCACTGTAAGGAATCCTGTCGGGTATGACCAGGCTTCCCTGGTAGCTCAGTCGGTAGAGTCTCACTGCAATGCAGGAGACCTGGGCTCCACCCCTGGGTCGGGAAGATCTTCTGGAGAAGGAAATGGTAACCCACTCCAGTATTCTTGCCTGGAGAATCCCAAGGACAGAGGAGTCTGGCAGGCTACAGTCTATGAGGTCGTTAAGAGTCAGACACCATTGTGTGACTAAGCACACACATAACCAGATGGATAATTTCCCACTGATTCTACAGACACTGACCTACTAATAATTTGAAGACAACGCAACACAAATTATTTTGACTTTTTTCCCGACTTGGAACCTTGCCTCTCAAGGGCACCAGTCATCACTTGCAGCCTGGCTAAGAACCGTGGAGGAGTCTGGTTAATAACACAGACATGCTTTGTCCTGACTTCTGCTTCTCTCCCTGCCCTGGAACTCTTCCTTTGACACGTCTCCATCTCTGTCTCATCTGGTCTCCGTTTACTATTGACCCTCATGTGCTTCATTTATATCTAAGCACAGGTTACCCAGAACCATCATCTCCTGGAAGATGCAGGCTGCAGTTAGATCACCTCTTGAAACTTGTGAATAATCGATCATGTTACAGTATAAGTTTCATCTGGCTATTGAATGTGACCATCAATACAGATTAGTTCTCCCTTCATGATAGATGCCCAAAATATTAATATCTGACTCACTTTGAATTGCCTCTATCCATTATTCTGTACTAAATCTAGTGGAAATTTTATATTTATCATTTGAGACACATTTAGCAGAGGAAACAGGATGCCCTGATACATCAACTTAAATAGCTGAGTATTGACATCACATTATGATTGTATCAACACTTATGATTAATTTAAAGGACACAATAATTTATTATAGAACAAAATAAATTCATAATATATTATGAATCATAATATATTATGTGCTATATTAAATGTTAATTCAACCAGGTTTTCATGTACCAACAGTACTGCTTATATGCAAATTCTACTTTTCTTGAATATGTCTATTCAATGTCACAAACTATCATTGTTTCTATCATTTCAGTTTAAAATTCAATAAATAGTTTAAGAAAATCAGTCAAACCAGTTTTTTCCTGTGAGAGGTACAATCAGAAAATGGACTGAATGTTGATTTCACATCTTTTTAGGTATTAACAGTCTCTTCCCCTGTCTTCTTTTTTTTTTCCTCTCTCTTTCTTTAATGCCTGCTTTGAGACATTGGGATACTGTGAGTTTTCATTCATCATCCTCTCATATTCTCATTTAAAAATTTTTTTCCACAGTGCTTAACTCTTAGCCTGTCAAATTAAATTTCTTTCTCTCTTTATGTCTTTTTTGTCCACCAGACCATGGATATTTTGAAAGCAAAAAGGATGTCTTCCTCATTTTTATATCTCCAGAGTCTATCACAATATCTAGAATTTATCAGAGACTCATAATTTTTTCTAGGCACATATTTTGCTTTTATAGAAGCACTATAGTTAATATGACAAATGTGAATATAATTTCAATTTCCTGGCTGCATTTTCTTTCCTGACCTGGTATACTGAACACACAATGTTTGAAGAAGAGTTCCTCTGGTTTTTCATACTTTTGTTTACATTAAACTACAAAGGCCATTCAGGATAACATGAGTCTTCTTATTCATTACCAGTAACATATGTTTGTTATAATTAAAACCTATTTCTTTCAAACAGTAAACTTTGTGTGCATACTCTGAAATGGATTAAAATAATGTAGTTTTATAAAATCTATGACAATTAGCTCAAAGATCAGCAAATTTGGTATAAACAGTAATTGGTTACATACAAAAATGCTGTTTAACTAAACAAGTTAACCAGCAAAATTTCTTTATGGAGAAATGTCTAATATTATTAGTCTCAATTCTAATGCTGGCATAATTTTCCTTTCTTCGTTTTAATAGCATTGCTCTAATTGCCTCCTATAAATTATAATATTAATAAATGTGAATGTACTATTCATAAATATAATAAATCCCAATCATGTGTCAATATATTAGTTTTAAGCTTATTCTATTGCATTAGAGATATGACAAGTTAATTTTTAGATCTCATTCTTACTCATGTTTATAACTGGAATAAGTTTCTACTTATTTGAAGTCATATAATATTATCTATAATTCACATATCATTAATTATCTTTTATTGATCTCCATTTAGTTTAATAAATTAACATTCCATGTGATTCTCAACATAGAGTAATTAAGAAAAGTAATTTTTGATGAAAAGAACTTAATATTCAAGGTAAAGCATTTGCCATTTTTCATTTATTCAACAGAGCATGTCAAAATGACATTAAATTTAAATTAAAACACCAAGTTGATTTAATTTTAATGAAAACTGTCAGACATACTTCTTAAATGTCTGGTGTTTAGACTATTTTAATGATGAAATTATGTAGATATTTTCCTTTAATGGACATTTAATTTATGTTCAGAACTATCCTGTTATAACTTCAAAGAGAAGTTACACTCATGTTCATTGCAGCATTATTCACAATAGCCAAAATAAGAGGTGGAAATAATATAAGTGGCTACTGATGGATGAATGGAAAAAGAGAATATGGTATATACTTCCAATAACATTATTTAACCTTAAAAATAAGGAAATCCTCTTGTATGCTACAACTTGGATGAAGCTTGAGGACATTGTTCTAAGTGAAATACGTCAATCACAAAGAGACAAATGATTCCATGATTCCACTTATTTGAGGTATCTAAAGTAGTCAAACTCTTAGAAACAAAGATCAGAATGGCGGTTTCCAGGGACTGAAGGAGAGGAAAAAGTAGAATTATTGCTCAATAGGTATAGAGTTTCAATTTTGCAAGATAAAAAGTTTCTAGAAATCTGCTGTAGAATATTGTGGATTTAGTTAGCATTGCTGAATTGAACACTTAGAATGGTTAAGATAGTAAATTTTACTTTACATATATATATATATATATCTTAACCACAACATTAAAAAATATTAGAACTCTGATTAACACATTTTTTTAAATTAAAAAAGCTATCCTGTTGTAGAACCCTAGAACTTAAAATGGTACTTACCTAATTAAAAATAGATAAGCTCTCTTAGAGTAGGGTATTTCTCCTTGGACATCTGCAAAACTCAGTGCCTTTGTCTGGAAGGGGAGTTCTTTCCTGTAGGCTGGCTTATTTACCCTTTGTAGGTTCATGTCTCCCAGGAACCTACCTGTTTAGAACCTGGTTGAGAGCTGCCTGAAGGAATCAAAATAGTGCCCCCTAACTCTTCATTATCAGAAGCCTCAATCTCAGAGATCTAGTTGCCTTCTGGGGTCAGTTTTTAAAAAAAGACCAATGTTAAGCATTTGTATTTAATTCTTCTGTTAGTTAACACAAGCTTTTTTTTTTTTTTTTTTTTTTAAATAAAATGCTTTCATCACTATTACTTGCTTATTTAATTTTTGATTATCTGTCAGCTACGTATCTCAAAAGACAAGATTTAGGCTACTTCAAATCCTCCCCATGAATGTATCACAATTATATGCTTTATCCCCTAACTTAAATATTTTTTGCTCCCTTAGTCACATTCCTTACAGAATCCATAAGAAATTATTTTAGCTACTATCTTATATAAGTGTTTCAGTACTGAGACAGAGTGATTCAAATTGTTTGAGAATTACAATAGGGAATAAGTTTGAAACCTAGGGTTTATGTCAAGCCCTGTGTAACTATAAAAAGGGAGTTGTAAAGAATGAATCTTCCCTCTTTTATAACTTGGGTAAGAAGACTTCAATACATAGATATGCACGAGTTTTGTTCTTTCCATGCCCTCTGTTAACATCACAGTCTTGTCCATTAAAGTATTTTACGGAGAAAACTGCACAGAGTTTACTAGTGTTAATTACCCCAAAACACAAATCTTTGGGTATGTCATTTTCCTACGTTAACCTTTTATTAAAATTCAGCATCGTTTATAAGCTATTGCATTTTTCATTTTATAGAGGAGAAAACTAAGATCAAGAGGCTAAATAACTTTCCTGAGAAGAAATGACTAATAAAAGGCCAGAGCCAGATTCACACTTAGCTTTGTCAGTGTTGACATGCCGAGGGCTAGTGAAATGATCTGAGAAGGCTGAAGCAAAGGAACGGGAACTTTCAAGTTTTATTTTGTACCTGCCACATGACAGGCACTTTATTAATTTCTGATGCTACAAAAATAAGTAAAATATTAGTTCCAGGGCAGTGTAAAGAAGGAGTAAAGGAAAGTATTAGAATTTATGATTTTTAATTTTCTTTCTTGCTAATCAAGGAGATGATACCATGAGTAATTTATTAAGTTTCCTGTGATATGACTGTGGTGCCTCTTAATTCTTTCAACATAGCAGCAGAAGGGTGTAGCAATGCAGAATGTGGGCTCCAGGTTCCAAAGACCTGGAGTCTAGCCCAGCTCCACATAGTGTGGTTATGAAGATTAAAAGTGGTAATTCGTGCAAAATGTTTAGTCCAGTCCTGGTAAATAATATATCCTTGGTCCATAGTAGCTATCATTAAATGAGTTTTTATTTGTTTTCCTTCTGAGCAGTAGGATTCAGGAGGAGACTCTATCTTTAATATCAGAATTTTCAGTGTATGGCAATGCCTAGACTATACATAGTACCAATTCAATAAATATTACATGAACAAATGGCATGGGTTATGGCACAAAATTCTTTGCGTGTGCTAAAACAAAGACTCCTGAAAGGATAAAACTGTTTTGAGTAGCTTAGTATGGATGGAGGCAGTGGAAGAGGCATAGGCTATAAAGGTAGGCAGATAATCCTTGAACAGCTTTATAAGACATGTAAAGAAGACAGAACTTCACTCAGAATAGGGAAAAATGTAAAGCAGTTTATGCTTAAACAGCACAATCAAACTTCTGAATTTTAAGCACAAATACTCTGACTGCTAATTGAAGGCATTATTGGAGAGGAACCTGACAGGAAGCATGGAGGCTTAAGAGGACACTGATGTAAATCGGATAAGAGTAAGGAAAGCCTTACATTCTTACCAGAGGCAATGACAATAAGGGCATCATTGTGAACTAGTTAAAGGAAAAATCCACAGAACTCTTTTGTGAATTAATGTGGTGATAAAAAATAGGACGAAGTGTATATAGTAATTCCTGAATACTAATGTTTAGACTTACAAAATCAAAGTTACTTTGAGGAACTTCTGAAGAATACAGTTTCCTGGGCTCATCCACAGAGACCTAATTCAGTATAGCAAATCGGTCCTAACCTGTAGTTTCTATGCATTGTTTAAACTTGAATTGCACCATGTTCTTGACTTTTTGCCACAATACATACATGAAAGGCAAAATTATCAATTTCATGCAGCCACTTGCCAGCCCTGTTCTAGGCGAAGTGGTGCATACAAGAGAAATGAACACAACTGTTAATTCAAGTACTTTGCAACTTGACTGAGAGGACAAAGATAACAGATGTGAAACAATGAGAGAGCATCTGTCAAACCGTAAGCTATTGGTGATGGATGGCGTACGTGTTTTAGAGATACAAGATCATCATGGGAATTGGAGCAGATATAAATTGAATAGACCCATGATAGGAAGAGTACTAGAAAATTAAGGAGGAAACATGACCACTCAGCTCTGACATGACCAGCACAAACTGAGCCACTTAATGTGGAGATGGATGAGAAGAACATCATGAGTGGAATGAAGGGAGAGTCAGTGTAATTTGACAGGCTGGGTAAGACAGTGGAAAACTTCAAGGCAATAATATTTTAGGAATATAGCAATAGCATAAGAAAAGTGAATAATGGAGAAACTGGAAAGAGGCAAATTAGTTTGGGGTGGGTGTGGGTGTGTTTCAATAATTTCAAATATGAGGTGATGGAAGCATAGGTCTAAGTTATATATATTTGTAGAAATAGAAATGAAAGTGTGATCATTAGTTTTATGTGTTAACTTGGCAAACCAATGTACCCAGTTGTTTGGTCAAACAGCAGTCTAGATGTGGCTGTTAAGATACTTTTTAGAGATGATTAACATTTAAAACATTATCAGCAGGCTTCAAGTAAAGCAGATTAGCCTCCGGAATGTGGATGAGTCTCATCCAAACAGTTGAAGGCCTTAAGAGCAAAGACTGAGCTTTCCTAAAGAAGGAATTCTGCGCAAGAATGAAACACAGAAACCCTGCCTGTGTCTCCAGCCTGGTACCCTGTGAAATTCAAAGCTATAACATCGACTCTGACTTACTACTCGTCTGCCCTACAGACTTTGAACTTGCCAGTCCCCGCCATCATATGAGCCAATTTCCTAAAATCTCTTTCTCTTTCTATATATTCCATTTAATTCTGTCTCTCTGTCTCAGAGAACCTGACTAAACAGACAGGATGAATACCAGAGATATTACGAAGGGGGAAAAAAACTGAGAATAAAAAGAACATTAAAAAAATCAAAGGTAACTTCAAAGTTTCTAGAAGACTGAAAACAGCTGCAGCTTCAGGAGCTGGCTATGATCTATTGTCTTCACGTGCTTCCCTCAAAGGAGTTTGCTCCCTTGAGTGTTTAATGATGCTGGTAGATGGATTGTGTTGAATTATTGTGCTGTCAGCAATTCCATTGACCTTTTAATAATATGGTTCCTTTTATTGTATTACACAATTTGTACTTTCCTTCTAAATATTTGATATTTTTCTAATTTTAATGTTTTAAATATTCCTTAATTGCCCTGGAATTTTAGTTTGGGGATCCCCTTTATTAATATCTAAAGAACTAGCAGAGCTATTCCTCTTGGGTTACAGAACAGGGAAGTAGATCCAGAAGGCAATATAATTTCTCACCTTTGATGTCAATGGGGGGTGAACACAAATGTAATGCTGGAATAACTAATTCTTATTTGAAATTATGATTCAATAATAACTGAAATTATGATTCAATTCTTATATAATACCATTCTGCCTCAGATTCATCAAGTATGTTTTTCAGTTCTCTCTTGGTTCAGACTGACCTCTGATGAGTAAGTTTCCTATAATGGAAAGCCAACGGGGGAAAAATATCTCAAAAGCCTTATGCAGTGCTGTAATTTTCCTTATATATGGCACTATAAGCTAACAAAGTATTCTGTTGAGTGCTTGATTAATCTAATTCACCATTCCTGCCAATTTCAGTGCATTTCAACTGTCTATCTAGACTCATTTCGCACCTTATAATTCCCAATTTGTTTAGTTGTTGTTCTTGTTGTTGCTCAGTTGCTCAGCCATGTCCAACTTTTGTGATCCCATGGACTGTAGCATGCCAGGCTTCCCTGTACTTCACTATCTCTCAGAGTTTTCTCAAACTCATGTCCATTGAGTCAGTGATGCCATCCAACCATCTCATCCTCTGTTGCCGCCTTCTCCTCATGCCCTCGATCTTTCTCAGCATCAGGGTCTTTCTCAATGAGTTGGCTCTTTGCATCAGGTGGCCAAAGTATTGAAGCTTCAGCCTCAGCATCAGAACTCCCAATGAATATTCAGGGTTGATTTCCTCTAGGATTGCCTGCAGTCCATGGGGTCGCAGAGAGTCGGACATGACAGCGACTGAACTGAACTGAACTGAGGATTGATTGGTGGGATCTCCTTACTGTACAAGGGGCTCTCAAAGTTCTTCTCCAGCACCACAGTTTAAAAGCACCAATTCTCTGGTGCTCAGTTTTGTTTATGGTCCAACCCTCACATCTATACATGCATGACTACTGGGAAAACCATAGCTTTGGCTATACAGACTTTTGTCGGCAAAGTGATGTCTCTGCTTTTTAACACACTGTCTAGGTTTGCCATAACTTTTCTTCCAACAAACAATTTGTTTACAGAATTCACTAAAAGTTTTTTTTTAAGTTATCAACTATAATTTTTAATACTACCATCAACAAAATTATCTTAGTTACCTGTGATAGATTCTTTGCAGCTTAAAAGATGACTGCAGCAGAGTATTCATTCTGCTAATCTACATGCAAAAGTTAAATTTTAGAAATTGCTTACTATATAAAAATATGTAGCAGACACTGTTTCCCTTGAAAACCAAGCATCTATTCACTCCTTTGTTGGAAACTCCAACTTTACTCAGGTATCTGGTCTCATCTATTTGTTTCAGGGAAGGATGATAAATCTATGCCAATTCTGCCCAATAGAACACCCTGTAATGATAAAAGTTGTCGATGCCTGTGCTGTCCAATATGGCAGCCTCATGTCACGTGTGACTACTAAGCATTTGGAACATGGCTAATGCAACTGAAGAACTAAATAGCCACATGTGGAGGGTGGTTATCATATTGGACAGCAGAGGAAAGCAATGATGCTATTCTTTTAATAACCCTGCAAGTGATGGGTTTAAACATACATGGATAAGACAATGCTGACCAATAATGTGAAATGGAGTGTCTGAAGGGGAACTTACAAGAAAGTTTTAGCATATCTACTAGACATACAAGTCAACTAATACTAAGTGAACAAGAATATGGATTTCCTAGAATTCTCATAGGAGATCAAATAAATACAACCATTTTGGAGGAAATAAGTTAGTTGCATCTTACAAAAGTTTCACTTCTTTATACCTAATGATCAAGCAATACTCTAGGTTTATACTTTAGAGAAATGTTTGTGCATATGCATAGGACACAAAAAAGAATAATCAAATCAGCAGTGCTTGCAATTGCAAAAATTAGAAACAGCCATACTAATCAAGAAAGAACTAAAAGGCATTGAAGAATATTACATATCAGTGAAAAAGAGCAAAGAACAACCAGACATGTCAACAGAGATAAACTTTAGACTCATAATTTTGCCTGAGCAAAAAGAGAATTACAGATAACAATATATATCATGATACCATTTTCATAAAGTAAAAAAGCAAAATTAAAAGGTATACATTTTATGGATGCATACATATATGGCAAAGCTAAAGAAATTCAAGGAAATCTTTTATTTAATTGAAGATACCTGAGGAGTTAGGGGTGAATTGGGCTTGAATCTGGGTTAATAACACATACAGGTTCTGCAGGATTGGAAACATTCTGTTTAAGTTGTTACTATTCTTCATAAGTTCCATGCATATTACATGCGTGCATGTGTGCTAAGTTGCTTCAGTCATGTCTGACTCTTGCAACCCCATGGATTGTAGCCTGCCAAGCTCCTCTGTCCAAGGGATTCTCCAGGCAAGAACACTGGAGTGAGTTGCCACGTCCTTGTCCATTTTCTCTCACCCATGGATCAGTTCATGTCTCTTATGCTTCCTGCTCTGGGAGGAAGGTTCTTTAACACTAGTGCCACCTGGGAAGTCCCCTTGTATATTAGGTACATTGCTTTCAATGTATCAAATCTTTCTGCTTAAAAGAAAAAAGGAAGACAAACAAGAGATATATTTTACCATTAAGAATCAACAAGGGAACATACTCAGAATCTGAATGGTACATTGCCTAAAATTTCTAGGTTTTAACAAAAAGTTATGAAAGACATAAAGAAACAGGAAAGTGTGACCAATACTGAGAAGGAAAAACAGTGAATAGAAATTTACTCCAAGTGAGACTTCCCTGGTGGTCCAGTGGCTAAGACTCTGTGCAGGGGACCTGGGTTCAATCCTGGTCAGGGAACTAGATCCCACATGTACAACTAAAGATCCCAGATGCCACAATTTAAAAAGATCCCACATGTCACAACTAAAGAAGATCCCACAGGCTGCAATGAAGACTAATGATCCCACATGCCACAGCTAAGAGCTGGTGCAGCCAAATAAAATTAAAAAATTTAGAGAAGTGAAACATAAATTTTTGAAAAATGGAGTGTCATTTAAAAAAAAAAAATTTACTCCAAGTTGTTCCAGATCTTAGATGTAGCAAAGACATCAAAGCAGCTATTATAAATGTATTCAAATAATTAAACTACATAAAGAAATTAAAGGAAACTATGATGACAATAACTCATCTCATCTCACTGCATTAAGGTAATCTCAAAAAAAAAAAACACAAACTATTAAAAGTTGAAAATTACAATAACTGAACTTAACTGAAAAATGAATCCAGGAACTTGAAGAGAGATCATAAAAATTATCAAGTAGAGGAACACAGTAAGAAAGATTGAAAAACAAAACTATCTCAGGTACTCATGGGACAATATCATAATGGAAGTTTCAGACAGAGGTGATAGAGAACATGGCGCGCACACACACACACAAACGTTGAAAAATAATGGCCAAAAACATCCTAAATCTTATGAAAACATTACAACTTGAGCATTTCTATCCAAGGAAGTCAATGACAACCAAGCAGGAAGAACACCAAGAGATTCACTCCTAAACACACCATAGTCAAACTTTTCAAAGTCAAAGACAAAGAGAAAATCTTGAAAACAAAGAGAAAAGTGACTGAAAACTGACTTCTTAGAAATAATGGAAGTCAGAGGCAGCGGAATGATATCTTCAAAGTGCAGAGGGGGGACACATTTCTGGAACACAGTTCGTAGTTTCTCAAAAAACAAGCATACACTTACTACATGACCCAGCAATTCCACTCCCAGTTATATACCCAGGAGAAATGTAAATGTACGTCCACACAAAAACTTTTGCCTGAATTTTCATGGCAGTATTATTTATACTGTTCAAAAGTCAGAAACAATCCAACAATCGAATAATATTCAGCTATGAAAAAGAAATTAAATTCTTATATACACCACAGATGGATAAAACTTGAAAACATTAATGTAAGTGAAAGGATCCAGTCACAAAAGGCTGTTGTTTTGCTACATTTACTGAATGTATATGTTGTTTTGCTACATTTACTGAAATATCTATAATAGGAAAACCCATAGTAAAAGAAAGTAAATTAGTGGTTTTGAGGTTCTAAATAGAACCCAGTAAAACCTGAATAACTTACAAAAACAAGCTCAAACACTGTTTTGGTATAATAGAAATGTTATAAAATTGGATGATGGTGATGAAAGCACAACTCTATATATTTACTAAATGTCATTGAATTATATGCTTACAATGGGTAATTAACAGTTTGCAAATTATACTCCAATAAATGTATTAAAACACATATACAAAAATATTCATCCACATTCAGTATTTCTTCCATTTTAATTTTAACTGTAAATTGCCAATTTAAAAATTATCTAAGTTTCAGTACACTCTTAAGGGAATTCAGCCATAAATAAATAAGCTGCCTTAGAAAACTAAAGTTAATTAACTAATTATTCATTTTAGCTTGGGTTTTTTATTGACAAAAATGTTCTTTGAGAGATCCATCATCATTGACAAATTGATTTAATGTGAAATTGCCTAATTATTAATATACTTCCTTTCTGCATTGTACATATACAATGCATAGTTATCCTAGGTATGTATTCAAAGTCTATGCAAGGATCATAACATGGAATCAGGTTGCAATTTACAAAATAAAATATAACTAAAAATAGATATTACCTAACTATCTTTTTGAATGGCTTTAATTAACTCTATTTTCATGCAGCATACCTCTGTTATCTATAGGAAATTTAACCTTAATTGCTTTTCCAAAATGAACTTTCCATATTAATAAATTTTAATTGTTATTTTCTCCAACATCAGATCAGCATTACTGAATTTCGAAGATAATTATATGTTAATAGAACCAGAAACTTACTGCTTAAGTACCTTAATCCTAACTAGAATTTGAAATGGAAAGTATATGCAATGATATGCAGAGTGCAACAGTTTATTGGCAAATATTTAGCCACTGGATCTTCAGAGAAAAAAATTCTAATGTAATATTCCCCAATTTTCATAAATAATACTGCCAAGGCCAATGTCAAGCTGGTGATGTCAACCAGTCTGCAAAATTCCTGAACACTTAATAACTGGCTCTTACAAGCTAGTACAAATAAACTAGCATTCCACTTCCAGTATGTCTCTTTTTGTTTACTAAAATTGGAACTGTCTTGATTTGCACTGATTTTCGGAATCTTTGATTCATGATGCTGTATTATGTTTTCCCATTAGAAGGGTAAGTTCTTTGAGGGCAGGAATTCACACAGAATTTTTCACAAAGAGCATATATTCTTTTTCTCTAACCACTTGTATTTCTGAAAGGTATATTTAAGAATGTAGAGATAATTGATACGATCACCAGGACACTGATTGAGTTCCCTCTGTTAGGACCTACGTGTTTGTGTAGGTCCCAGCTCCCAGGAAAGGTTAGATTCTGAAGTTGGAAGCCTTCTAAGAAGAGAGGCCCGTGATACATCTCTAAAGGGAAAGTTGAACTCCTTACCAAGCTCACACAAGGGACTATCAGCAGTGGCACCTCCACTTCTAGCTAATTCTTGATTCTTTTCCAGAATCATCTTCCTTGAATGGTTCAAGCTTAAAGTTTACCAATGACAGAAATTTGTGTAAGGTTTAAATGCAGAAGGGAAGTGAAAACCATTAGTCTTAAGAGATTGTGGAATCTCAGGATCCTCCCACGATGGCACCAGACAGGGAAGCCCAGATCAATGCTGTAGCTTTGCAGACCTCTCAGCTACCGACCTCACTAAGTTCCACTTTAAGGTCTCAATTTAAAGACAAAATACACATGACTTCTCAGACATCCCCCACTCCCATATTCTGGCTTTTCCACCTGCTCCAGTATGTCAAGATGTAGCAGTTAATGATTTCTATCATTCACTGAAACCCCCTTCCAAATCTTCAATTTCACAATTCCTCTTACTTTGCATAGGTCCTAATTCTTAATTGCTTCTCTGGTTGTTCAGTTGGTAAAGAGTCTGCCTGCAATGTGGGAGACCCGGGTTTAATTCCTGGGTCAGGAAGATAGCCTGGAGAAGAAAATGGCAACCCACTTCAGTATTCTTGCCTGGAGAATTACATGGACAGAAGAGCCTGGTGGGCTACAGTCCATGGGGTCACAAAGAGTTGGACACGAACCCTTCATTTTCTCTTTATATTAGTTCCATTAGCTATAGAAGGAGAGTTTTTGCAGTAGAAAGGGTCACATGAAAATCCTTAAAACTACTCTTTCTGTCAAAAGCGTAAATAAAAGCAATATTGAAGTCTTTAAAGGCTCTCAGATATTAGTGCCTCCAAGAGAAACTTGAGGAATGCAGAGGTGACAGGCCCAATCATATGCCCATCTCAAACCACCCCAGACTTGGTGGCAGTTTGTCATTATCTCTCTTTATTCTAGAGATGACTGGGCTTAACTGGGAAGTTCTTAGTTGTGGTCTTTCATATGGAAGCACCTTACAAGTAAAAATTTTAAGGTTTCTATTACCTAGCTTCAAAAGTCCTAAAATGTCACTTTTGTCAATCAAGACAGTCACTAACACCAAGCAGATTCAATTGACGTGGATGTGGTGTCTACCTCTTGATTTCATCAGAAAATAAAGAATTGATAGTGCCATTTTGAAGACTATCTACCACACCATTCCATAGGATATTCGGTGATCCAATATATTTATAACATGCTGATAGCACCTAGTAAGCAGAATACAGCTAGTATTAATGTTTAATGCTTAGTAGAATTCACTTGTGAAGCCATCTGATCTTAGAGTTTTATTTGTTGGGGGATTTATTTACTGAAATAATCACCTTTCTCATTATTGATCTGTTCAGATTTTCTTTTACTTCATAATTCAGCCTTGGTAAGCTGTGTGCTTCTAGGAATTTGTTCATTTCTTTTAAAATGTCTAATTCATTGGCATGTACTTGTTCATTATAGTCTCTTATGAGCATTTGTATTTCTGTGGTTTCAGCTGTATTCTTTCATTTACTACTTTGAGTCATCTCTCTTTTTTAGTCTAGTAAAGGTTTTTCAGTTTTATTTATCTTTAGGCAAATCTTAGTTTCATTGACCTTTTCTATTGTTTTCTAGTCTCTATTCCATTATTTTTGCTCTTATCTTTGTTATTTCCTTCTTTCAGCTAACTTTGGGCCTAGTTGCTCTTCCTTTTCTGGTTCCCTGAGATGTAAAGATGTTTACTTGAGATCTTTCTTCTTTCTTAATGTAGGCATTCATTGCTATAAACTTCCCTCTTGGACTTCTTTTGGTGATTCCCATCAGTTTTGGAATGTTGCATTTCCATTATCATTTTTCTCATGATATCTTTTTGATTTCTTCTTTGATCCATTTGTTATTTAGAAGTATGGTATTTAATTTCCACCTACTTGTGAATTTTCCAACTTTCTTACTGTTACTGATTTCTAGTTTTATACCACTGTGGTAAGAGAAATACTCAACATATTTTCGATCTTTTTAAATTTGCTAAGACTTTTTTGTGCACTAACATATGATCTATCTTGGAGGATGTTCTGTGTGGATTTGCTAAGATATGTATTCTGCTGCAATTGGATGGAATGTTCTATATACGATTGTTAGGTCAATTTGGTTTAAAATATAATTCAAGTCCAATGTTTTCTTGTTGATTTTCTCTCTGGATGATCCATCTATTGTTGAAAATGGGGAAGAGAAATCCTCTACTATCATTGCATTGTTGTGTAGTTTCACCTTCAGATTTGTTAGTAATTCTTCAATATATTTAGGAGCCCCAGTAATTGTTATGTATATGTCTACAATTCTTACATCCTCTCAATGAACTCACATCTACCTTATTACATAATGACTTTGTCTCTTGTTTAAGTTCTTGATTGAAAACCCATTTTGCCTGATATAAATATAGCTACCCCTGATCTCCTTTGGTTTCCACTTTCATGGAATATCTTTATTCATCCTGATACTTTAAACAGACCGAGGCTGCTGTTGAAGCTCTATATTGCATCTTTATTTCATTTGTTGACTCTTCAGCTCCCAGATATCTATTTGGTGAGTTTAAATAACTTCTCTCTTTCTGCTGAATTCTTTTTCAAGTAACTCAGAGGCCTCTATTTCTTCGGAGTCAGTTATTGGAAAGTTATTTGGTAGTACCACGTTTCCTTGCTTTCTCACGTTTCTGATGGCTTTGCATTTAAGTCTGCACATTTGAGGGCACAGTCCCTCTTCCTGGCACAAAAGTGGAGTCTCTGTGCATCTCCATCAGCTGAGGTCAGTTGGCATGGACTGCAGGGGTCTTCTTTGGTCAAGAATATGATGGGCTGTGGATGGCACTAGTGGCTAGTGCTCCTGGGCTCCTCAAAGGTGATGCTGGGGTCTTCCAGTGGTTCTCTTTATTTTGCCCATGGGAGGCAGTAGTAGCCAAGGAGATTCCTCTTGACACCTGGTTTGGTATGCTATCACTCAGGGTCCTGGGGTCAGGTGCACATAAGACCAACATAGTATCTTGGTCGTGGAGCACAGGTGGACTTTCTGGAGCAGTGGCGCTGGTGTCTAAGTCGGCGTGTGCAGATCATCAGTAGAACCGGAGCACCCAGGGTCACCACAGTGACTCCAGCTGGGGTGGATGCCACTGCAGCATCCACAGGGCCCCGGGAGGACATGGCATGGCAGTGCCTTAGACCCCAGGCAGGCAGCTGCAGGGTTAGCACAGTGTGGGGATGGTGGGTCAAAGTCCCAACTCTGACTCCAGATGGCAGTTGCAGGGCAGAAGCATCATGCCCCCAGTGGTGGCCTATTAAAGTCACATGTCAGGAATTATGGCATGGAGCTCAGAGGAGCAGCGGTATGGCTGAGCCATGACCTGGGACCCAGAGGGCAGACCACAGGGCAGGGGCAGTGATTTCATAGATGGTAAGGCACTGTGACTACCCAGTCAGGAGGGCAGGACACAGCAGTCACTGGGGCCTCTTGGGGCACATGTTGCCAAACTGATAGCTCTAGTCTCAGGGAGAGGATGTGGTGAGGAGACTCTGGGCAGCTTCATCAGCCAGAACCAGGTTGGTGTACACTGTGGGAGTCTACTCTTGAGAGTCTCTTGGACTGCATGGAGATCAAACCAGTCAATCCTAAAGGAAGTCAATCCTGAAAATTCATCGGAAGGATTGATGCTGAAGCTGAAGCTCCAATACTTTGGCTACCTGATGCGAAGATCTGACTCATTAGAAAAGACCCTGATGCTAGGGAAGATTGAAGGCAGGAGGAGAAGGGACGACAGAGGCTGAGATGGTTGGATGGCATCACCAACTTGATGGACATGCGTTTGAGTAAGCTTCGGGAGTTGGTGAAGGACAGGGAAACCTGGGGTGCTGCAGTCCATGGGGTCCCAGGGTCGGACCCGACCGAGCGACTGGACTGAACTGAACTGACTGTGGGAGACCTTATGAGCAGCAGACTGTAAACTCGCACAGTGGTGAGCCTTGCCGGGGTCCTTGTGCTCTCCTTTTCCTCATGGGGTGAATGCTCCCTGAAGGAATCTCTCCTGGCATCAAGCTGCTCTGGACTGGGGGATTGGGTGACACAGATAAAACGCTTCCTGCACCTTCTGTGTAGCTACAGAGCTCTGCTGGCTTTTTGCTGCTTCTCTGTTGTAGTCCAGAACACTCTCTGAGCTATTAACATTGGTGTGTAGTTGCTTATTTATTGTTTTTGGTTGAGGAGATGAGGGTTGGGACTTCCTTATCCTCCATCTTGCTTTTGACTACATTTTAAATCTTTCTGTGAATTGGACAGTCATTATTTTATACATTTTCCAATTATTT
This sequence comes from Cervus canadensis, assembly GCF_019320065.1. Classification (NCBI taxonomy): domain Eukaryota; kingdom Metazoa; phylum Chordata; class Mammalia; order Artiodactyla; family Cervidae; genus Cervus; species Cervus canadensis. Next base: position 12,158,440 of record NC_057398.1, read on the forward strand.
TATTCACTTCTTATTGATTTTTAAGAACCCTAAGTCTTGAAGATATTAACAACTTTTTTTGTTGTTGCAAGTAATTTTTCCCATGACACTGAACATTAGCTATCGGTAATATTGCTCAAACCTTTCCTTCTTCCTGTGATCTAAATGGCTGCAGCATAGAATAACTATTATACTTACCTTGAGGTTAATCACTTACCTGAATGCTGGCGTAGTTTTTACATTTACTTGCTGAGTATGAGATTAAGCAAGTCAATTAACTTCTCTAATTTTCTTTCCTCATTTGTATAATTAAATGTTTAATAGATAATGCTAAGATACCTTCCAGCTGTAAATTCCTAAAGCCTTTTATGAAATGCAGGGGACAATTGCCACATGTGGAATTTCCTAGGCAATTTGGAATGCCCTCCCCATAACCTTCATATAATAAATAATGAACTTTCTTCTCTCTATAAGATGCACTGATACGTTCTTTGTATTCTAGTAATCATAATTGCATTATACAATTCTCTGCACTTCTCTGAAGTACTTTAAAGTGTCACAGTTTTTCATAGCTGTAAGAATCTTAAAAATCATATCCTCAACTATTTCATTTGAAGAACAAGAGAATATTGTCTCAGAAAGATTAAGTAGATTGCCTACAGCTGCCCAGCTGTGATGTGATACAGATTAGAACCTGCATTTTATGATTTTTAATCCAGTGCTGTTTTCACTACATTTCATTGTTTCTGCTTTGGAACCCTACCATTCTTTCACTATAGCTGCCTTTAATATTTTAACATTTATATCAGTATGTACACAATACTATTAAAAATATTTCATGGGCAGTGTCAGTTTTACAAACTTGACACATATCTTTAAGGAGCTTATATTTGAAAGAAACTAGTCCATTTTTTGCTTATTGATTGACACTTAAGCCTACTTTTCATAATCCTGACTTGATACTTTGGAAAACCACTTGTTCTTTCTGTTTAGACAGATAGCCAGACATCTAAACATATAATGGGGCTTTCCTGGTGGCTAAGATGCTAAAGAATCTGCCTGCAATGTAGGAGACCTGGGTTCAATCCTTGGGTTGGGAAGATCCCCTGGATAAGGGAATGGTTACCCACTCTAGTATGCTTGCCTGAAGAATCCCATGAACAGAGGAGCCTGTGGGCTACAGTCCATGGGGTCACAAAGAGTCAGACACAACTAAGTGACTAAGTACACACACATATGCATGTGATAGGGTTTTCTACCATGAGTTAGAGTACTTTCCTGGGACTTAGAGACATGGTGATGATAGACATACACCTTGTTCACAAAGAGATCAATTTGGTGGAAAGAATACACAAAACTACAAATAAGTAGTGATTATTCTATGATAATAATAACACCATGCACTTATCTGTTAAACAGTTTGGATAAGTCACATAAATCAAGTGAATGTTAAATTGCAAATATAATTAAAGGATTAGAAAGCAGAAGCATGCATACAGTTAGGTATAATTAATCTATTGAGGTCTTCCCAGGTGAGTGATTCCAGATGAAGTAAGGCTTTTGTTTTTGTTTCATGCTTTGTATTTGCTTTTGTTTTTATGAGTCATGTATGTTTACTGAGTGATACAATAAATTCATTATTATATTTTATAATATTATTTCAGTTGCAATAATGAGGATAAAGCAAATATAAACACTCTCTTGCTTTGACCTTCATTTGACTGATGAGATACATCTATCAATGCACATACATGTACATACACGAAATACATCATTCAATCCCATTCAGTGGGATGATTGTTCAGTTGTATTATTTAAAAATTTTTATTGGAGTACAGCTGTTTACAGTGTTGTGTTAGTTTCGGCAAAGTGAATCGGCTATACGTATATACATATCTCCTCCCTTTTGTGCTTTAGTTTTCCTCCCCATTGAGGTCACCACAGAGCTCTGAGTAGATACAGCTCTGAGCTGTAGAGTAGGTTCTCATGAGTTATCTATTTTATACATAGTAGCGTATATATGTCAATCCCAGTCTTCCAATTCATCCATCTCCCCCTGCCCTCCTTGGTGTCCATATGTTTGAGAAGATGAAGTAAGGCTTTTGACAAAGGAAATGGACAAGAATTGGTGGAGAAGACTGAGTAAGGAGGACAGCACATTCAGGATGGATAACCCAACTGACTGGAGCCCATGTTGGCAAGTAACCATAAAGAAGTAAACAGACAGTGGGGATCTAAAATCATGGGAAATAAGAGGGGTACCTTCCTTTTCCCTACAGTTTTATCCCAGCAGATGAGAGCATTTAACTAGATGAATTCAAATTAGTCCAACATCATTAATAGGAAGTTCAAATATAACTAAAGAGGATCTACTTAATTAGTGTACCCTACAGGTGTTGGAACTGATTCTGTCATCCGTGACTTTCTTTCACTTATTTTGGAATAAAAATTTGCTTTGAGATTGGATGCTGTTTAAAACCTTTGAAGTAAAGCCAAAATGTACAGCTTGGGCTTCACTAAATTTATTTAGATAAGAAAACATCTCCTTTGGGAGATCTCTTGATCACAGAAACAATTAACTTAGCATAATAAACAGAAGAGCAAAAATCCTTCAAATGACTTGAAATAATAGATATTGTGAAATCACATTTTTGAAGCCTCAGTATGTAATTTGAAACAACTTTCCAAACTGTTAGCTTTAATCTTCTTCTCAGTACCACAGTGCCAATATGGACGGGTCTGTGACTACGAGGAAACTGCAATGGCTAATTGGGATGTTTAGAAACTGGAATCATTATTTAAACTGCAAGAGTCATGAGAGAACATGCAATTATTCTTTGGTTTCAAATATAGCTATGTGTAATAGTTCAACATAAAAAAATTAAGCTATTGGCAATTTTAACATCCTCAGAAATGTATTCCTTGATAAATACATTCAAATATTTAAAGCAATAAAGGTGTTAGAAAATGTATGTTTAATGTATATTATTAAAAGGTAAAGTCTAGATTAAAATTGTGAAGCTCAAACCAAATTTAAAGTGTGCTGGGACTCATCATTCTCACAAATTTATTGACAAATTCACCTGTAAATTTTAACCTTTTCATTTGTGCTGTTATTGTTATTTGTTTACAAGTTACTCCTTAAAATTTGTCATATTATATTATCTTAAATTACAAGAAAATGGATTTCTACATACATATGAAGAAAACATTTCTTAAATGTCATCAAGATATAAATGTTGCTGCTTATTTCATGAATTGTATGAATTTCTCTTTTGTTTTCACAGCTTTTCTTTTCTCTCTTAAAAAAAGTATACTGACTTTTCAGGGAAAGGCAATCTATTTAAAATATAGCAGTGTGTACATGTTAATCTCAAATTCTCAATTTATCCCTCCTGCCGTCCTTCCCCTCCCTGGTAACCATAAGTTCATTCTCTAAGTCTGTGAGTATGTTTCTGTTTTATAAATAAATTCATTTGTATTATTTTCACTTTTAGATTCCCCATATAAGCAATATCATATGATATTTGTCTTTCTCTGATTTACTTCACTTGAATGATAATCTCCAGCTCCATCCATGCTACTGCAAATGGCATGACTTCACTCTTTTTAGTGGCTGAGTAATAGTCCTTTGTATATACGTACCTCATCTTCTATATCCATCCCTCTGTTGATGGACATTTAGGTTGCTTCCATGTCCTGGCTATTTTTCCAATGACCATTAGGATGCATGTACCATTTTGAACCATGTTTTTCTCTAGATATATGCTCCAAAGTGGGATTGCTGGATCATACGGTAGCTCTATTTTTCATTTTTTTAAAGAACCTCCATACTGTTCTCCAGAGTGGCTGTACCAATTTACAACAGAGTCAGAGGGTTTCCTTCTCTCCACATCCTCTCCAGCACATATTGTTTGCAGATATTTTGATGATAGCCATTCTCACAGACGTGAGGGGATATATCTCATTATAGTTTTGAGTTGCATTTCATTAATAATTAGGGATGTTGAGCATCTTTTCATGTGCCTCTTGCCCATCTCTTTTGTCTTATTTGGAGAAATGTCTCTTTATGTCTTCTACTCATTTTTTTGATTGAGTTGTCTTTTTGCTATTGAGCTGCATGAGTTGCTTATTAATTTTGGAGACAAAACCCTTGTCAGTCGCATCATCTGCAAGTATTTTCTCCCATTCTGTGGGTTGTCTTTTCATTTTGCTTATGGTTTCCTTTGCTGTGCAAAAGCTTCTGAGTTTAATTAGGTTCCATTTGTTTATTTTCGTTCTTATTTCCATTACTTGGGGAGACAGATCAGAAATGATCTTGTGGTTTATGTCAGAGTTTTCTGTCTGTTTTCCTCTAAGAGTTTTATAGTATCTGGTCTTACATTTAGGTCTTTAATCCATTTTGAGCTTATTTTTGTGTATGGTGTTAAAGAAGAAAACATGTATTTTTGACATCCTATCACTGATATATAACACTTTGCTCACAAAAATAAACATTATGAACTCTTTAAAAGATACATTTCTGAAATTCAACATAAATATGTATATAGATAAGTGGAAAAGAGAATAAAGTGACAAAATTTCACATACGTTGTCAATGAAATAAGTTTGCAAACCAGAAATCTTCAGAAGCTTTTTGACAAATACCCACACATATTCATGTTGTTCTCATTCTCGATTGCCCTCTTCAGAACGTACTCCTCCAACTAGAGGCCTCCTTGAAGTTCATGTCACTGTCTACTTAATCTTCAATCTCTGATTTCTGTGTTATCTATCAGTCTCCTTTTCTTTACTAAGACTATAATACCAGGCTTGATACCAGTTTTCTTCTCCATTCCCAAGTTCTGCCTCATGTCCAGTGATTTAGTTTCCTGTTGACCTATCCAATATTCTGACATCATAGTTCACCCACATTTACTGTTCTAGGGGCCTTTATCTCTACTCTAGACATCCACAGAAATTTGTTGGTCATTAACTGGAACACTCTATTTCCACAGTCTTCATTACAGAGCTCATCATTTACTAATCACACTTCTGCGCTCCCTTTCACTCAATTAAATATTTTCTGTTCTTGGCACAGGGATCTGCAGTCATTTGGACTCTTCTGTACTCTCCTCTTGTCTTCATTTTCTTTCCTACTTAGTTATACTTATTGGTTTATCATTATACTAGTCTTACGTTTATATTTCAAATCTCTCTTTTAAAATTGAAGTATAGTTGTTTTACAACATTGTGTTAGCTTATGGTACAGCAAAGTGATTCAATTTTACATATATATATGTATATACACATATATATATACACACACACATACATATTCTTTTCCATTATGGTTTATTCAGTTCAGTTCAATTGCTCAGTTGTGCACGACTCTTTGTGACCCCATGGACTGCAGAACGCCAGGCCTCCCTGTCCATTGCCAACTCCCAGAGTTTACTCAAACTCATGTCCATTGAGTTGGTGATGCCATCCAACCATTTTATCCTCTGTTGTCCCCTCCTCCTCCTGCCTTCAATCTTTCCCAGCATCAGGGTCTTTTCCAGTGAGTAAGCTCTTTGCATCAGGTGGCCAAAGTATTGGAGTTTCAGCCTCAACATCATTCCTTCCAATGAATTTTCAGGATTGATTTCCTTTAGGATGGACTGGTTATATCTCCTTGCAGTCCAAGGGACTCTCAAGAGTCTTCTCCAATACCACAGTTCAAAAGCATCAATTCTTCAGTGCTCAGCTTTCCTTATAGTCCAATTCTCACATCCATATATGACTACGGGAAAAACCATAACCTTGGGTAGATGGACCTTTGTTGGCAAAGTAATGTCTCTGCTTTTTAATATGCTGTCTAGGTTGGTCATAACTTCTCTTCCAAGGAGCAAGTGCCTTTTTATTTCAAGGCTGCAGTCACCATCTGCAGTAATTTTGGAGCCCCGCAAAATAAAGTCTGCAACTGTTTCCACTGTTTCTCCATCTATTTGCCATGAAGTGATGGGACTGGAGGCCATGATCTTTGTTTTCTGAATGTTGAGCTTTAAGCCAGCTTTTTCTCCCTCCTCTTTCACTTTCATCAAGAGGCTCTTTAGTTCTTCTTCACTTTCTGCCATATGGTTTATTACAGGATACCAAATATAGTTCTCTGTGCTATAGAGTAGGATCTTGTTTATCTATTTCACAATTTGTGTATGCTAATCCCAAACTCCTAATTTGTCCCATCTTCACTGTCTTTCTGCTTTGGTAAACATAAGTGTGTTTTCTAAGTCTGTGAGTCCATTTCTGTTTTGTAAATAAGTTCTTTTGTGTCACATATTAGATTCCACATATAAGTGATATCACATGATATTTGTCTTTGTCTGTCTGTATTACTTCACTTAGTATGATAATTTCTAGGCCTATCCATGTAACTGCAAATGGCATTATTTCATTCTAATATTTCAAATCAGGGGAAGTGACAACTAGAATCAAAGGATTAGATCTGATAGACAGTGCCTGAAGAACTATGAACGGAGGCTTGAGACATTGTACAGGAGGCAGTGATCAAGACCGTCCCCAAGAAAAAGAAATGTAAAAAGGCAAAATGGTTGTCTCAGGAGGTCTTACAAATAGCTGAGAAAAGAAGAGAAGTAAAAGGCAAAGGAGAAAGGAAAGATATATCCACCTGAGTGCAGAATTCCAAAGAATAGCAAAGAGAGACAAGAAAGCCTTCCTCAGTGATCACTGCAAAGAAATAGAGGAAAACAATAGAATGGGAAAGACTAGAGATAGCTTCAAGAAAATTAGAGATACCAAGGGAACATTTCATGCAAAGATGGACACAATAAAGGACAGAAATGGTATGGACCTAACAGAAACAGAAGATATTAAGAAGAGGTAGCAAGAATACACAGAAGAACTATACTAAAAATATCTTCAGGACCCAGATAACCACAACGATGTGATCACTCACCTAGAGGAAGATATCCTGGAATGTGAAGTCAAGTGGGCCTTAGGAAGCATCACAATGAACAAAGCTAGTGGAGGTGATGGAATTCTAGTTGAACTATTTCAAATCCTAAAAGATGTTGTTGTGAAAGTGCTGCATTCAACATACCAACAAATTTGGAAAACACAGCAGTGGCCACAGGACTGGAAAAGGTCAGTTTTCTTTCCAATCCCAAAGAAAGGCAATGCCAAAGAATGCTCAAACTACCACACAATTGCACTCATCTCACATGCTAGTGAAGTAATGCTCAAAATTCTCCAAGCTAGGCTTCAGCAATACGTGAACCATGAAATTCCAGATGTTCAAGCTGGATTTAGGAAAGGTAGATGAACCAGAAATCAAATTGCCAACATCCACTGGATCATTGAAAAAGCAAGAGAGTTCCAGAAAAACATCTACTTCTGCTTTAAAGACTATGCCAAAGAATTTGACTGTGTGGATCACAACAAACTATGGAAAATTCTCAGAGATGGGAATACCAGACCCACTGACCTGCTTCCTGAAAAATCTGTATCCAGGTCAAGAAGCAACAGTTAGGACTGGACATGGAACAATGGACTGGTTCCAAATTGGGAAAGGAGTACATCAAGGCTGTATATTGTCACCTACTTATTTAACTTATATGCAGAGTACATCATGAGAAATGCCAGGCTAGATGAAGCACAAGTTGGAATCAAGATTGCCGGGAGAAATATCAATAACCTCAGATATGCAGATGACACCACCCTTATGGCAGAAAGTGAAGAAGAACTAAAGAGCCTCTTGATTAAAGTGGAAGAGGAGAGAGAAAAAGTTGGCTTAAAACTCAACATCCAGAAAACTAAGATCATGGCATCTGGTCCCATCACTTTATGGCAAATAGATGGGGAAATAATGGAAACAGAGAGAGGTTTTATTTTGGGGGGCTCCAAAATCACTGCAGATGGTCACTGCAGCCTTGAAATAAAAAGACGCTTGCTTCTTAGAAGAAAAGTTATGACCAACCTAGACAGTATACTAAAAAGCAGAGACTTTACTTTGCCAACAAAGGTCCGTCTTGCCAAAACTATGGTTTCTCCAGTAGTCATGTATGGATGTGATAGTTGGACTATCAAGAAAGCCGAGTGCCAAAGAATTGATGCTTTTGAACTGTGGTATTGGAGAAGACTCTTGAGAGTCCCTTTGACTGCAAGGAGATCCAACCAGTCCATCCTAAAGGAAATCAGTCCTGAATATTTATTGGAAGGGCTGATGCTGAAGCTGAAACTCCAATAGTTTTGGCCACCTGATGAGAAGAACTGACTCACTGGAAAAGACCCTGATGCTGGAAAACATTGAAGGCAGGAGGAGAAGGGGATGAGAGAGGATGAGATGGTGGGATGGCATCACTGACTCGATGGACATATATTTGAACAAGCTCTGGGAGTTGGAGATGGATAGGGAAGCCTAGCATGCTGCAGTCCATGGGGTTGCAAGAGTTAAACACGACTGAGTGACTGAACTGACCTGAACTTGATGGATCTTGAGAACATTATGGTAAATAAAATAAGACAGAGAATTACAAATATTGTATGACTTACCTATATCTAGAATCTAAAAAACAAAACAAAGTTATTTATAAAAACCTAACTCATAAATTCAGAGAACAAATTGGTGGTTGCCAGATTGGGGAGTTGGGGGTAGGTGAAATGAGTGATGGTGGTAAAATCTACCTACTTCTAGTTATAAATAAAGTCCTATTAATGTAAGATATGGTATGATTACTATAGCTAATATTTCATTGCATGTTTGAAAACTGTTAAGACAGTAAATCTTAAAAGTACTTATCACAAGATAAGAATTTATAACTATGTATGGTGATGGGTATTTAACTGAACTTACTGTGGTAATCACTTTGCAATATATACATATATTGAATTATTACTTTGTACACCTAAAACTAAGATAAAATTATATGTCAGTCATATCTCAGTTATAGAAAAGAAAGAAGAAAGACCTCAAAATTCACCTTTGTAGATTTCTCTTTCATATAAAGATGAATACTGAACAAGATTATATACAAATATTCAACATTTTTACTTCAGTTCAACTCTTTCACAATGGATTAAGGAATGTTTTCATCCACGTGTATGGATATAGTCATTTGTATAGTGATATATGACAGGGAAGAGAATTATGATGGTGCTATTATGCATGTACTGCTTTTGAAAACTTTTCCCTTCTGATTGTCTTTTCCTAATCTGTTCCCTTTTGTCTTCTCTCTCTTGTAGAATATTATTGATTCCGAATGATTTTACTATCCTCTCCCTATTTGTAATATTCATTTATTCCTTTCTGACCTTCTTGCCAGTTTTCTTTATACAACATAACAGCAAGCAGTTAAGAATTTCGGTAGCATTTGTGTTTGTGTGAGTTCACAGGGATGTGTATATGCAGACATGTGCATATAAACATGGGTGGACAGACACGCCAGAGAGCCTGTAATGGCAAGTAGAAGGGTTGCTGGATCTTCTAATATTGAGAAAACTCCACTACAGGGCTACTTTTCTATAGCATTACTTTTCTTTCACCCCACCACTCAGATGTCAATATACTAGGATATAATTTTGAAATGAAAAATTCTCCTCCTTTTGGATGTCAGATCTGATCTCATTTTCTCTCTGACTTCTCTTTAAATTAAGTTCACCTAGGCTTCCAGAATACCATTTGGTCCAATTATTTCTGATATGTTCAGACATGCTCTATTATAAGGCACCGAATAATGGGTAATTTGAGCAAAGTATTTTATATCATTTTTAAAGGATCTGTAGAATATTTTTGAAAAAAAATGGAAGGAAAAGCAACCTCAGAGCCATAGAGAGTTGACATAAATTAAGTTTTCACACAGCTGGGCAAAAAATACTCAGTGCTAAATTGTTAGACTTAATTGGCTCACATAAGGCTCAGAATAGTCCATATTCCCACCAGTCAGAGAGGGAAAACGTGGGTCATCAGTACAGTCCTCAGAAAGTATCTCCTTAGAAGTAGGGATTAAATCATCCCTGGATTGACAGTTTGGACCCAAATAAGAATGTTCAAAGTCTCAACAAACTAGATTTGAAGGTCAGTCTTCTCAACCTGATATTGGGGATCTAGTTATCACCATACTTCGTGGTGAAAGACTAAATGCTCTCTCATTAAGACTGGGGACAAGTGAGGCTGTCATCTGTCACCTCCTATTAAAAACTGTACCACCCAGTGCTACAATGCAAGAAAAAGAAAAACTGTGCATAAAAGTTAGGAATAAAGGACAGAAACACCATGGACTTAACAGAACCAGAAGGTATTAAGAAGAGATCACAAGAATACACAGAAGAATGACATAAAAAAGATCTTAATGACCCAAATAACCATGATGGTATGTTCACTCACCTAGAGCCAGACATCCTGGAATGTGAAGTCAAGTGGGCCTTAGGAAGCATCAATACAAACAAAGCTAGTGGAGATGATGGAATTCCAGTTGAGCTATTTCAAATCCTAAAAGATGATGCTGTGAAAGTGCTGCACTCAATACACAAACAAATTAGGAAAACTCAGCAGTGGCCACAGGACTGGAAAAGGTCAGTTTTCTTTCCAATCCCAAAGAAAGGCAATGCTCAAACTACCACACAACTGCACTCATTTCAAAAGCTAGTGAAGTAACGCTGAAAATTCTCAAGCTAGGCTTCATCAGTATGTGAACTGTGACTTCCAGATGTTCAAGCTGGATTTAGAAAAGGCAGAGGAACCAGAGATCAAATTGCCAACATCCGTTGGCTCATCGAAAAAGCAAGAGAGTTCCAGAAAAAACATCTACTTCTGCTCCATTGACTATGCCAAAGCTTTTGACTGTATGATTCACAACAAACTGGGGAAAATTCCTAAAGAGATGGGAATACCAGACCACCTGATCTGCCTCCTGAGAAATTTGTATGCAGGTCAAGAAGCAACAGTTAGAACTGGACATGGAACAACAGACTGGTTCCAAATTGGGAAAGGAGCACATCAAGGTTGTATATTGTCACCTGCTTATTTAAATTATATGCAGGGTACATCATGCAAAATGCTGGGCCGGATAAAGCATAAGCTGGGATCAAGATTGCCGGGAGATATATCAATAACCTCAGATATGCAGATGACACCACCCTTATGGCAGAAAGCGAAGAAGAACTAAAGAGCCTCATGAGGAAAGTGAAAGAGGAGGGACAAAAAGCTGGCTTAAAGCTCAACATTCAGAAAATGAAGATCAAGGCATCTGTGCCCATCACTTCATGGCAAATAGATGGTGAAACAATGGAAACAGTGACAGACTTTATTTTCTTAGGCTCCAAAATCACTTCAGATGGTGACCGTAGCCAGGAAATTCAAAGACACTTGCTCCTTGAAAGAAAAACTATGAGCAACCTAGACAGCATATTAAAAAGCAGAGACATTATTTTGCCAACAAAGATCCATCTAATCAAAGCTATGGTTTTTCTAGTAGTCATGTATGGATGTGAGAGTTGGACTATCAAGAACGCTGAGCACTGAAGAATTGTTGCTTTTGAACTGTGATGTTGGAGAAGACTCTTGAGAACCCCTTGGACTGCAAGGAGATCAAACCAGTCAATCCTTAAGGTCATCAGTCCTGAATATTCATTGGAAGGAAAGATATTGAAGCTGAGGCTCCTATACTTTGGCCCCCTGACACAAAGAAATGTCTCATTAGGAAAGCCCCTGATACTGGGAAAGATGAGAGGCAGAAGGAGAAGCGAACGACAGAGGATGAGATGGTTGGATGGCATCACCAACTTGATGGACATGAGTTTGAGCAAGCTCCAGGAGTTGGTGATGGACAGAGAAACCTGGTGCACTGCAGTCTATGGGGTCGCAAAGAGATGGACATGACTGAGTGACTGAACTGAACTGAAATGAACTGAAAGATTAGGAAAAAGAAAATAAAATAATCCTTTTTCACAGATGACATTATCATGTATGCAAAAAACAGTAAGAAATCTATCAAAAAAAGAGATCCTAGAACCAGTAAATGAATACTAAATTTGTAGGAAGCAGGATCAATATACAAAAATCTTATTCTATTCCTTATATGCAAACAACAAGCAGCTGGACATTTAAATTAAAATACTATTTATGATAACATAAAAAATATAAAATTGAAATAGATTTACCAAAGTAAGAACAAGACCAATACAATGAGTGTTATAAAATTTTGCCATGGTAAGTGAAAGAAGAGTGAACTAAAGGGAGAGATATGTTAATGGATTGGCAATATTGATAAAATCCAATTCCCCCTAAATTGATCCACAGATTTAATGTCATCTCAATCAAAAAAATCTCAGCTGGTATTTTTGTAGAAATTGACAAGGTCAATTGTTTAAAATTAAAACAAAAACTACCAAATCTGTTGACTTTACTTCAACTGAAATTTGAAGACTTTTATAAATTACTTTATTTCATTCCTGAGATATGGCATCATTGAGTAGAAAGACCAGAAGATGAAGCCAGAAAACATTTTCTATTGTTGGCTAATTATTTGATCTGAGATAGTTTACTTAGCTCCTTGGTCTTCAATTTCCTTCAACTCAGTATCTATTGGATACCTGCATTTTATACCTCACATGAATCTGTAGTGATAAAATGAGAACGACTTTGACTTTGAAAATCAAATATCTTGAATTCAAATTCTTGTTGAGTGCTGAGAAAATATCATAAGTGGAAAAAACAGAAGAATGTGAAGTGTAGAGAACTGATGCACTGTCTCAGTGGGGAAAAGATGGCCGTTATTGCTCAGCTTTGACTAATTATTGTCATGAAACCATCCCTACACTGACAACGAGATTCCTCATCCAACTTCTCAAGAGTAGAAATATGAATTTATACATAACATATCCCATTCAACAGAATTTTGGACTCTGTGGGAGAAGGCAAGGGTGGGATGTTTTGAGAGAACAGCACCAAAACATGTATATTATCTAGGGTGAAACAGATCACCAGCCCAGGTTGGATGCATGAGACAAGTGCTCGGGCCTGGTGCACTGGGAAGACCCAGAGGAATCAGGTGGAGAGGAAGGTGGGAGGGGGGATCGGGATGGGGAACACATGTAACTCCATGGCTGATTCATGTCAATGTATGACAAAAACCACTACAATATTGTAAAGTAATTAACCTCCAACTAATAAAAATAAATGAAAACAAACAAACAAAAATACTGGCAATCAATTGAAATGATCACATGCAGTGTGGGCCAACAAAACATGTCTGTAAGCTGTGTTCAGTGAGTGGGAACCAATTTGTTTCTGCTATCATGAACTGTTTTACACATGCTGGGTATTATTAATATAATGATAACAATATTCATAATGAAAGCTGTGCCAAACACATTAGCTGCTCTAAGAAACAGCAAAATATAATTGAAAAAACATACAGATATTCAAGAGGAGATCAATATCAAATGAGAGATTCACGTTTGAGCCTGAAAGAATAGATAATATTTTAAAGAAAATTAGACTGATTCCTAATGGTCAGGACACTTCCTGGTTGGCTCTACAAGCTGCTGACTCTGATCTTCAATTGGTGAAGCAAATTCAAAAGAACGCAACTCTCGTGGCATAGAAGGTGCGGGTGGCCTACCCTTGCTTAAATAAATTACTCCACCAAAACAATCACATATACATCCAGGCAGCTAATTTACTTTGTCAAGGATTCAGAAAATCACTGAAATTACCCAATTTCAGCTCTTCTCTTTTTGTGTAAGTCCAGATAGCTCATTATACAGTATCTTAATCATTACATAAATCTAACTTCTTTTCCATTGATTTTCAGCCCTCTTTCTATAGTGGTCTCTAATTGATTATTATATGTAAATTTTCTTCTCTCTCTTATGCTATTATAATCATTTTAGTGGGATGATTTCCTACTCATAATCTAGCTTCCAGAATTTTTTTGCATAATTATTTTTATAAGTGCAAAGTAACTACTGAATATATAAATTTAATCAACCTAGAATCCATCAATAAGTTGGGAAGAATTAGCTAAATAAGTAAAATCTATCAATCCACTAATTCAGTTAACCATTTAATAAGCTAAAAAAAATGAGACTCCGCTTGTGTAAAACAGTTGATTAGCCCTTTTCTTTCTACAATTTCCTCATGAAGTAAAAAGAAGAGGAGAGTGAGAGAAAGGAGGGAAGGAGAAGGAAGAAGTAAATTTTTTTCATTAAAAAAAAATGAAACTAAAAAAAATCTCTTTAGTGAGCTGTATTTTACAGCAAGTAATGAATATTTGAGGCTAAAATCTAACAAGTATACAAATTCAAAAAGGAAGCTATAATCTCCTGCTGTATTTATCAGACTTATTACAACATTGAAATGAAAATATAATCACTGAAGGAAGGTCCTCGAACATAGTAAGAAATAACAGCTTTCTACTTCTCCTACCAACTTACAGGGAAGAATCTTAGCTTAAGTCTTAATAACTTCAAGACTGAAATTGGACTTAAGAGCAGTAAATAATCAAATAGCTACTGTTTTCTTACAAGAAAGAAATCTGTCAAGAGGTCCATTTTACTGTAGTTGAGCATCATGTTCTAAATCTTACTCTTAAAGGAGCATAGCACTAGCACTCCTTGGGATTTCTCTTGGGAGACTGGATTGTGAATCCAAACAGTTACAGAGAAAAAGAAAAAGATTGTACTACTTGGAATTCCTACAAGTGACATTTCTCTAAGCTTCCCATTTGGAGATGCTCAGTTAGCACCCTTACTTCCCGCTGTGTTCCCCTCTTTCCTTTGCACCACTGGGGACTTATGAAGGTCAAAGAGGGGTGGAATATAAAATAAATAAATAAAACAATACATCAAGAAATTTTGCTATCAAAGTTAAAATGAAATTTTTTGGCTATCAGAGGACCAAGAAGCAAGAGACTGAAAAACAAACAAAAACAGAAACCAGAGACCTCCAAGGATGCCCTGAACATTTTACTCCTGAGTCAATAAAAGAAGAAGCATTGAGTCTTTGTTAACTATAGGATCTAATTCCATGAGAAAAGTATCTTATCACTCAAATCCTTCAAAGTATTTATAAAACAGTACAAACACAAAATAAGGAGGCATTGTAGTTTGTCTGGAAATGTTAACTTTGCGAAGAATCATTTAAAGTCACATTACCTAGGCTTGCTTCTTTAAAAAACATTTATTTCGAATTCCAATAAAATCATGTATTTAGAAATACATGTGCCATAATTCTAATTAATAATAAGGCTAATACATATATTTTCCTCTGCTTCTCACAATGCAAAAGCTGCCTAGTTACTGTTTATATTGCTGGTGATAAAAAGAAATCCAGTTGGCTGAGGTTGCTTCCCTTGTTCTGCCTCTAGCTTTTTATCATTAACTTTTCCTCACACTGATCAATAAACAATCAGAGTAGACACATGTTTATGTATAACTGAATCACTTTGCTGTACACCGAAATTAACACAACACTGTTAATCAACTGTGCTCTGATACAAAACAAAAAGTTTAAAAAGCTAAATAATCAAATGGGTATCTTCTGCAAATGGGTTACTCAAGAAAGTCAAGATTTTGATTAAATGGTTTTACATACAATACTTCATGAGGACTTGGCTCCACCTAGTCTTTGTTGATGGCATAACAGATGCCAGGCACTGTGTTAGATGCTTCTATATTATAGTTCATTTTTCTTTCTGAGCTTCTGAGCATACTCTGTACATATATTTTGGTGAACTAAACAGCCATAATTATGAGTCCTGCCTCTTAATATACTTTATTGGTCTCTTTCAATTCCTTTCTATCTCAAGTTCCCTAGTATAATGAATCTGCAGTTCCCTTAGGCAGACAGTTTGTTTGAAAAAGTATAAAATGCAGACAGGCATATATAAACAAATGGTATAAACAGAAAAAGATCGATGTTTGAGACTCGGCCTTATGTCTTACCAGTTATGGGGCCTTGGGAGAATCACTTCACATCTTTAGAACTTCGTTTGTAAAGTACTTATGTGATAATGATAATAACCCATCATTTAAAGGCAAGATATAAAATTTTCTCACTGAGAAGAGTAAGTGAATTTAATTATCATCAAGATTTTTTTTTTTAAGTTCAGAAAATTCAATATATGTTTTATGTCAGATATCATGATTTGATCAATTTTGGGCCTTTAACTGCTGAAATTGAATGTTATCACAATTTCATTTCTTTGTCATTAACAATCCTGAAGGTTCATTCTGTTGCACAAAAGAGTTTTGAAATGACCTGATTTTTAAAGTAAATATGTCCAAAATACCAGGGAAGCATGTTGTCCTACAAAACCCTTTATGTGGCAAAGAAGCACACTCAGAGCTGGACCATCAATTTCAACATTTTTCCATTACCTTAAAAAAATTACACACTCATGAACTAATAATTACACTCTTCTTGCTCATAGGAGGCTGTATATAATACCTGGAATATAAGTTCAGGTATGTTGAACTGGGTTCTTTGGGAACACATTACGACATACCCATACTTAAATGTAAATTCTGTATTTTATGTATATAGACTCTTTAACCATCATTTTACCATCATTGACTTCTAATATACCAGAAATCTCAAAAAAGTTTGATAAAGCCTCAGGAAAGACTTCAATAGGGAATCAGTAAAGACAAAATCTTTTTCCTGGTTGCAGCGACTTCTTCTCATAAACTAAGTCATAGCCTTCACTTTTTTTCCTTATCTGGAATATTCACTTCCACTTCTATTAATTAAGGTAGCCTATTTGCTATAATGAATAGACCCCAAAATGTATAATTGCTCAAACACCAATCATAACAGAGGTTTAAAGAAAAAATTATGCTCACATTAAAGTACTTACCTGGTAAATACCTCGGTCCTTTTTCACCCAGCTATGAACCAGACCAACACGGCTCTGCCATCACCAACACATGGTTTTCAAGGCCATGCTGGGATCATCTCCATTTCAGCTAGCTGGAGAAAGGAAAGGATATGAGTGAACATGTACAGAAGACTTTTATAGACCAAGCCTGGGATTTGACTATATCGCTTCTACTTACATTTTACTGACTAGAACTCAGTCATATAGCTTGGTATCCTGGGAAATAAATTCTATCTGTGTTCCCAAGAAGAAGAAAATATGGATTTAGTAAGCAGATAGTACACAGTGACAGCTTCTGAATATTCACATGGAAGCTATCTTGATATTTGATAAATAAGTTAAAGTCATTTTACATTCCAGTGTCATATGTCATTCAATAAATATTTACTAAACATTCATTGAATATCTTTTCTATATACAGGCAATAGTTTTGTGTGTAGTCTGGAGTAAATCCAGGCTCAATGGAGAGGATTCAAGCCCCCAAATCCAACTTTGTACTTAGAGAACTCAGAGCAACAAAAATTGATGTTTCCATACTGATGTTATGTTTTTTGACCAAGAGTAGTTCTCAAAATTCCAGGCTATAAATAATGAGAAAGTTTTTCATGGGGTTTTTGTTCCTTCAAAACTTGCATGACCTCTTGTAATGAAATCTTCATAAACTTCATCATGGGCTCAGCCAGGTTAGTTTCAAGGAGCAAAGTGCTTTTGTGTGAGGGAGAAGGGATAGAAGATGAGGTTATCATATTTAGTTGATACAGGACTTCTTTCTTTTTTTTTAATTTTTTTTATTTTTTTTTTTATTAGTTGGAGGCTAATTACTTCACAACATTTCAGTGGGTTTTGTCATACATTGATATGAATCAGCCATAGTTTGGAATAAAGCAACATATTTGAAATACATGCAGAAAGGGTCATATATATACCAAAGAAGTAAAAGTTTCAAGAAGTATCCTTATCATTCATGAATCTCTGATAATATATATTCTATTCATTAAATTTAAAAAATCAGCCACAATTTTATAACCAACTGAATGCTTTAAAAAAAAAAAAAAAAACATAGTGGAAAGAATAAAGCAAGGTCTTTGGATCTGTATGGAGTTAAACTTCTATTCCTGGGACAAGTTAACATGTTTTAGCTTTATATTTTTTTCATTTATATGATGATCCTGTTTGTTTTGGACATTATAAATTAAGTGACCACTAATTTGTAGTGTGTTTGTCACATATAATAACACATTCAATAAGTGTTTGTTTCCTAATAAATTTTCGACTTTTCTTATTCTCCCCCTCTTCAAATTTTGCCTTTTCTTCTACACTTTTTTTAGTGTGTTGATTAAATGGTGAATTAAAATTGGAAAAGAGGATTATCACTGAGATCTAAATCACTGAAGATGGTCACCCACAAAATTAAAATATGTTTGCTCCTTGCAAGGAAAGCTATGACAAAACTAGACAGCATATTAAAAAGCAGAGACATCCCTTTGCTGACAAAGGTTCATCTAGTCAAACAATCGTTTTTCCAGTAGTCATGTATGGATGTGAGATTTGAACAATAAAGGAGGCTGAGTGCTAAAGAACTGATGCTTTCAAATTGTGGTGCTGGAAAAGACTCTTGAGAGTCCCTTGGACTGCAAAGAGATCAAATTCAGTCAATCCTAAAGGAAATCAACCCTAAATATTCATTGCAAGGACTGATGCTGAAGCTGAAATTCCAATACTTTGGCCACCTGATGTGAAGAGCCAACTCATTGGAAAAGACCCTGATGTGGGAAAGACTGAGGTCAGGAGAAGAAGAGGGTGACAGAGGATGAGATGGTTGGATGACATCACTGACTCAATGGACATAAGTTTGAGTAAACTCTGGGAGATAGTGAAGGACAGGGAAGCCTGGTGTGCTGCAGTCCATGGGGTCACAAAGAGCTGGGCATGACTTAGCAACTGAACAGCAGCATAGATCTTTGGCCTGTTGTCATGATAACTGTGGCAATTCCTATTTCAACAATTCCTATCTGCTTTCTTGAAGCAGAATATGAGTGGTGGTGACATGTACTACTTTCCTGTGGAAGTCTTTGAAACTAACAATTATCCTTCGCATTATCACAGTGACCAGGACATTCCACATGTGGAGAGTCCAACTAGGAACAGAGCCTCCTACTGATCTCGAACAGGGTGGGAGGTGGAAAGTAGGTTCAAGAGGGTATATTGTCACCCTGCTTATGTAACTTAAATGCAGAGTACATCATGAGAAATGCTGGGCTGAATGAAGCACAAGCTGGAATCAAGATTGTTGGGAGAAATATCAATAACCTCAGGTATGCAGATGACATCACCCTTATGGCAGAAAGTGAAGAAGAACTAAAGAGCCTCTTGATGAAAGTGGAAGAGGAGAGTGAAAAAGTTGGCTTAAAACTCAACATTCAGAAAACTAAGATCATGGCATCTGGTCCCATCACTTCATGGCAAATAGATGGAGAAGCAAGGGAAACTGTGACAGACTATTTTTTGGGCTGCAAAATCACTGCAGATGGTGACTGAAGCCATGAAATTAAAAGATACTCACTCCTTGGAAGAAAAGTTATGACCAACCTAGACAGCATATTGAAAAGCAGAGACATTACTTTGCCAACAAAGGTCCATCTAGTCAAAGTTATGGCTTTTCCAGTAGTCATGTATGGATGTGAGAGTTGGACTATAAAGAAAGCTGAGTGCTGAAGAATTGATGCTTTTGAACTGTGGTGTTGGAGAAGACTCTTGAGAGTCCCTTGGACTGCAAGGAAAGCCAACCAGTCCATGCGAAAGGAAATCAGTCCTGAATATTTATTGGAAGGACCGATGCTGAAGCTGAAACTCCAATACTTTGGCTACCAAATGCGAAGAACTGACTCATTTGAAAAGACCCTGATGCTGGGAAAGATTGAAGGCAGGAGGAGAAGAGGATGACAGAGCATAGATGGTTGGATGGCATCACTGACTCAATGGACATGAATTTGTGTAAACTCCGGGAGTTGGTGATGGACAGGAAGGCCTAGTATGCATGGGGTCACAAAGAGTCAGACATGACTGAGCGACTGAACTGAACTGAATTGAACTGATGGCTGATTCAATTTGATGTATGCCAGAAATCAACAAAATATTGTAGAGCAATTATCCTCAAACTAAAAATAAATTAAAAAAATAAAACATGAGCTAGAAATAATCTTTTTAAAACACTGAGAATTGGGGGTTATTATCAAAGCATGAAAGTCAAAGTGAAGTCGCTCAGTCGTGTCTGACTCTGTGCGACCCCATGAACTGGGGTCTACCAGGCTCCTCCGTCCATGGGATTCTCCAGGCAAGAATACTGGCGTGGGTTGCCATTTCCATCTCCAGGGACTCTTCCCCACCCAGGGATCGAACCCAGGTCTCCCGCATTGTAGGCAGATGCTTTACCATCTGAGTCACCAGGGAAGTCCTATCAAAGCATAGCCTAATGTATTTTGACTGCTTAAAACAAGTTTTCTTTTTTTTCATATAAGTAATTATATTACCTAAATTTTTACATGAAGACCAATATTTTACTGGAGTACCCAGCCATAGGCTTAAGCATGATGTTCTAGAACAAAATATTCCCTGGAGAGATTTGAGTGAGAGGACAGAAACAAGATCACTTTCAAAAACAGCTTTGAAAGTTAGTCTGCCTTCATGGCTCTTCCGAGAAGCAAGACCCAAAAGCTAAAAAGGAGTGCTCTGGGTTAAACCACTGACTTCCTAAATATAGATAGGCACACACTCTACATACAGGCATTGCTCATTTATTAAAATGTGGAATATGCTGACTTTTATCTGGGGTGAGGTGGGATGGAACTATAAAGGCATCTACCCATGCTAATTATACCTTACCTGTCTCTCATCTTGTTAACAAGACAAACCTAAAATTTAAGGTCCTTGACAGAAAGGCAGTTTGACTGGGCACTCTTTATTTTAGTAGCTTGCGATTTTTCACTTTTGCTAGCAGAGAAAAGAATCAATTTGTCAGGGATAAAATGTTAAAACTGAAAACAGTGCAGTTTTTACAGAGGAACAAGCCAACAGCTGATTTAGCCATCATCTAAAAAGCAGCAACATCCTGGCAGCGGAATTCAGATCATCTATTGAGAAAGTCCTGACTTGTCCTGGAAGTTGGTGGTGAGTGTGATGAATGTTGTGACTGCCTACGGGAAACCCTGTGAAGACAGAATGATAGAGGAGGTGTGGTGGACTGTGAATTCAGAGTCACAAAAAAATTGATGATAGTACTTTGATCTTTTTATTCCTTGGCCAATACAGAGAAAGGTCTACGTAAGGAGTCAAAGCTAGATAACTGAGAAATAGATACTGTTTTTCTTAAACCTGAATTCCCCATGGATGAGGGAAAGCAGCTAACTGGGCTGAAATGCATACTAGAGCATCAGAATATGAATTTGGTCATGTAGAACCACTAACCTTTACATCATTTTTTAAACTTTCTTAGTAAAAAAGAATATTTCAATCCATGTGAATAGCTTCAACTGTATCTTATATCTGTGACCCTTATATTGGTGTAAGGATATATTCAACTATGTAAAAAGTTCCTGGTCCTTCATTAGGGGTTGAACATGGAGTATCTCATTTAATTCTAACAACAACTTTATGGTGTAAGACTATTATTAGACCAACCATGTCAATAAGGAACAGAGCTGATAAGTAATTTATCCAGTTTTGCCTTGAATATATTTTTAGAGTAAATACACATTGTAAGTAAAATTTATTTGGAGTAAATGAATTAATACTCCAAACTTAACACTTTGCTGCTTCCATAGGAAAAGTGGGAACGATGCAGACCATGTATAAATATCTAAGAAAAATATGAAATAAATATTAAAACAAATATGTTTTATTAATGCTCTGAGTATCTTCAAAAAGGCAACAACATAGTGGGTTATAACCACCAAGGAATTTGAAATTTACCCTTCTGGTGTCTTTTAAATATATTGAGGAAATGAAAATGATGGCATTCATCTTAGAACACATAAAAGAATGATGTAGACAAGGATGTCACTTGAAGTAAGAAAATTTTATTCTCAGAAAATATATTTGCATTCTGTATGTAGATTGGTTCCTGTTGGTAGGACTGATAGTAGATCTGTGTTATGGGTTGGATGTTTGTGTTCCTTCAAAATTCATATGGTGAAGGTCTAACCCCCAGTGTGGCTACATTTGGAGGTAAAGCCTCTAAGGAAGTGAAGGTTACATGAAGTTGTAAGTGTGGACTCCTGATTGGATAGGGTTAGTGTCCTCTGAAGGAGAGGCACCAAAGAGTTCAAAGCAACGGCCATGTGAGGACAAAGTAGCCATTCTCAAGCCAGAAAGACAGCTCTCATCACAAACTGAACCCTGCTGGCACTGTGATTTTGGATTTTTCAGCCTCCAGAACTGGGAGAAAATGAATTTCTGTTATTCAAGCCACCTAGCTTGCGGTATTTTATGATGACAGCCCAAGCACACTAACACAATAAAACGTTTGGAGAAATCACATTTTCAAGTTTTCACTTTAATATTTTTGTGTTAGTCATTCCTTTTGTCCTCCGCTAGCAGCAGACAGGTAGTAGCAGGTCTTAAAGACTTCAGAAAATCGAATATCAAATAAACAATACCCTGTATTGATTCATTTTTCTGTAATTTTGAAAAATAACATTATGCTTTATTTCAAGTCAATAAGCTGGTTCAGTTCCCGGAATACCGCTATCTCTCAGAGGATAACCAGGAGCCACTGGACAGATGAGAAATGTCCTAAGCTCTCAGTTTGAGAATACCTTTTTCTATGAAAGCTTTTGTGCTTTTATATTGTTGTTTATTTTCAAAACAAGTTTATAACTAATGACTATTTACTGGAAACTTCCAAGGAATAAATGTACCCACTGTACCACTACTCAGATATGCTGGTAACACTGGAGGAATTATGGTCTAAAGATATCCATCCTGCTTATACTATGCTCCTTTATAGAGGAGACACTACTGAGCATGGGCTTAGAGAGTTGAATTTATACCAAGCTTTGTCACAAACTCTTTGTGAACTTGAGAAAAGTCTGTTCTTCCTGGTTTCAGTAGAGAAATGCTAGTAATCTATGTTAACTCTCAACTTCCAGGACTGCTATGTGAATGTATTTTTCCCAGTTAGAGCCAGATCTTTCTCAAAGAGGGAATAACATGAAGGTCAATGTTGTCATGAGTGGCAGGCAGCTTTTAGGGTAGGTGAAGAGTATGACTTGTTTCTAAGAAGCAGAACCCAACTTCTTTCAGTTCAGTTCAGTTCAGTCACTCAGTCGGGTCCAACTCTTTGCAACCCCATGAACCACAGCACATCAGGCTTCCCTGTCCATCACCAACTCCTGGAGTCCACCTAAACCCATGTCCATTGAGTCGGTGATGCCATCCAACCATCTTATCTTCTGTCGTCCCCTTCTCCTCCTGCCCTCAATCTTTCCCAGCATCAGGGTCTTTTCCAATGAGTCATCTCTTCACATCAGGTGGCCAAAGTATTGGAGTTTCAGCTTCAACTTCAGTCCTTCCAATGAACACCCAGGACTGATCTCCTTTAGGAAGAACTGGTTGGATCTCCCTGCAGTCCAAGGGACTCTCAAGAGTCTTCTCCAACACCACAGTTCAAAAGCATCAATTCTTCGGCGCTCAGCTTTCTTTATAGTCTATCTCTCACATCCATACATGACTAGAAAAACCATAACCTTGACTAGATGGACCTTTGTTGACAAAGTAATGTCTCTGCAACTTCTTAGCAGGTCCAAAAAAAAAAAAAAACAGGTCAACAGGAATACTGGAAACTTATAGAGCTGGACCTCTAAATCACAGTCAGACATTCATGGATGTATCAGCCAGTGTCCATCGAGAAAACAGAAACCATTTCAAAGATTTCAAACAGAGAGGGCTTTGATGCAGGGATTTGAAAAGGGTTGTAAATATAAGAGGAAGAGAGGTCGACTGTGCTGGGATAGGAAAGCTGCTACCATCACTGCTGCCACTTCCCGCCACTATTATAACTGAACGTGAATCCAGGAGTCTACACTCCACCGAGGAGCCCACACACGGTGTCACTGCTGCTGCAAAAACACCTCTGATTCTGCTCTTAGAACTGCTCCGTCACCACTTAGAATCCAGGCACTGCGATCCCCACGGAGGAGCTGGCTCTCCCATTGCTGCTCCTGCCCAAAACAGCTCTGAAAACTGGGGAGAAATGACTTCCTCTTTCCTCTTCCCTCACCAATCTTCTACCAGGACATCATGCAGAATCATCTGTAAACCAGGTCTCAGTTTTTCTTCTTCTACCAGTTTGACCAGAGAAAGCAAGTCAGGAGCTATTTCTCAAAGGGACAGTACCTGCTTGCAGAAGAGGCTATGGCTTTGCTCCAAACTACCCATGAGATGTTAGGTGTGGATTGAAGGATGATAGCAATAAAGCAGAAGTGAAGTGAAGTGAAGTAAAAGTTGTTCAGTTGTGTCCAACTCTTTGTGACCCCATGGACTATACAGTCCATGGAATTCTCCAGGCCAGCATACTGGAGTGGTAGCCTTTCCTTTCTCCAGGGGATCTTCCCAACCCAGGCATCGAACCCAGGTCTCCTGCACTGCAGGCAGATTCTTTACCAGCTGAGCCACAAGGAAAGTCCAGGAACCCTGGAGTGGGTAGCCTATCCCTTCACCAGTGGAACTTCCCAACCCAGGAATCAAACTGGGGTCTCCTGCATTACAGGTGGATTCTTTACCAACAAACTATCAGGGAAGCCCACACAAAGCAGAAGTAAGGGTTACAGAAGTCTGAGCCACTGGTCATGAAATTTACTTGTATTTTTAGTGTCTTATCAAGTCTAATCTCATATACTCAGCTTCCACCTAATGACAGAATACTGCTTCCATATATATCTCTGTTTAGAGCTTGGTGGATCAGATAATATTTGGCTTGATACAATTCAGATACTTGATAACCAAGCACTGGTTTTTACCTGGGCCCAAAACAAAACCAGGAAATGTTTCTAGAGGGAAAGTGGTTGTTTGTAGAAGAAGGCATGGCTTTCCCTCCAAACCCTCAGGGTATGCCCTAGAAGTCTGTACTGGAACACATCAGAACTTCTGTAGCATCTTAATCTGTGATAGACATTTGGACAGCTATTGAATCCTCTTGTCATAAAACCCAAGTGGAAGCACCTTGAGCACCACTATTTTGGTAGCCTTGCAAGCTACTCAGTAAATACTCAAAGCAGCACACCAAAATGTGGTATTATTTATCTCAACAATGCAAATATGAACACAAAATATGTACCTCTTTCAGAGCAGTCTATAGTGCAAGATACAGTCCTTTGCTTTGGAAGACATGCCCCAGAAGATTAGACTGCTCAAATTCCACCAAGATGCCAGACCCTTGAATTTTTATAAGGCTTCTCTCCTACATTCTCACGCACATGTAGTTTTTAAAGGAAGGCTGCTGCTGCTGCTGCTAAGCCACTTCAGTCGTGTCTGACTCTGTGCGACCCCATAGACGGCAGCCCACCAGGCTCCGCCGTCCCTGGGATTCTCCAGGCAGGAACACCGGAGTGGGTTGCCATTTCCTTCTCCAATGCATGAAAGTGAAAAGTGAAAGTGAAGTCGCTCAGTGTGTCCCACTCTTAGGGACCCCATGGGCTGCAGCCTACCAGGCTCCTCCGTCCATGGAATTTTCCAGGCAAGAGTACTGGAGTGGGTTGCCATTGCCTTCTCTGAAAGGAAGGCTATAATTCTCAAATTTTAGAGCTCATCAGAACTACCCTGAGGGCTTGCTAAGACAGACTGATCCACCTATTGACTCAGAAGGTCTGAGGTGGGACTGAGGCTGGAGAACTTGTAACACATCCACTGGTGGTAGTGATGCTACTGGTCTAAAGATCACACTTTATGAACCTCTTTTCTAAGTCACTAATAGAAGTTATCACTCCCTGATCACCAGGATCAATCAATTTGTTATGATCTATACAATGTACCATCATTATGTTCCAGAGAATGTTGAGATAATCAAGATCTTTGCAGGCTAGATTATACTCAAGAGAACATGAGAATTAACAAAGCCATAAGTGAAGGTGAACTTTTGTTCTTGCCAGATGGAAGCAAAATGTTCCCTTGTAAATTGGAATAGAAAAGAAAAAGAAAAAGCCAGATCAATAATTATAAACCATGTTCCAAAGGCTGTTTTGTTCCATATGTTATATTTATAATTTATAATTGCAATATATACTTGGAATTATTTATCACTTTCTTATATCTGCAAAGGCCCACATTCTCCAAGATCCACCTGCCCTTTTCACAAAAGACAATGCTAATTAGTTTGGCAACATTTTTCAAAGTTGAAAAATAACATTAATTTCTGTGATTCTTCCTGTGAATGAGATACTTCTTTTAGTTTGTATTTTGGTAGGAATAAGAAGTTCTAAGAGCCTCCACTTGGTCCTGCCTATAATAATAGCCTTCTATCCATAGTTCATGAGTCCGTGGTGGGGATTCTATCTATTGCCAAAAACATCATTTCAATTATGTATTTGAGAGCTATGAAAATCAAAACAACATGGGTCCATGGACCTATTGAACCCACTGTGAGATGTAGTAAAACCAAACTTCCACATACTTTTAGTTGGATTAAAATGATACTTGTCATCATCAGAGAATCACAATTCAGAGATACTGATTTATAATGCTCTAAATGTCTGGGTTATTTCCCTTTCCTCATCATCAGAGAATAGCAATTCAGAGATAACTGATTTATAATGCTCTAAATGTCTAGGTTATTTTCCCTTTCCCTTACAGCCATTCTGGTATATGGGTTCAGATCCCTTTGGATGTGTTAAAAATTCTCCAGCCTCAGTCCTGCCTCAGACCTACTCAGTCGGTAGGTAGATCAGTCTGTGTTTTAACAAGCCCTCATGGGAAAGAATCTGAAAAGAATCACAGTATTTACTAATTACAGGGTCCCAGGAACCTTCTTCAAAGATACCTAACCTTCCTTTCATTTAGGTGGGCCTTGTTCTTTAAACTGCTTCATGTCTGGAAACTGGATGAGAGGACATGATGCTCTTGTGCAGATTCAAACAAGTCTTCTCTTCCTAGTCCTACTAGAGTTTTACTAATTATAAGCTAAGTTGCCAATATATCTTATATTCAAAGACTTTGTAAAAAAAAAAAAAAAATTGCCATTGCCAAGAATCTCTGTAAGCTGAAACTGTCACTGTGGCCCCAATTGAAAATACACCTAAAATTAAGCACTGCTATGTGGCTTCTGCCTTGGCCTTTGGGGATTTCATCATCCCCACTAAATAAGAGAATCCATTATATTTGGTCCATTTTGGGCTACCCACTGAAAACCCATTCCTATATACATTCTCTAGGGGGTTATTTTCCAATATAAGCTGGCAAAAATGTTATCATTCTTTTAATGTTTATCCCTTAGAATATTCCGGGATCTTTTAATTATGAATCTACAGGCAGATGGACTTCCCTGGTGGCTCAGATGATAAAGCGTCTGCCTACAATGCGGGAGACCCAGGTTCAATCCCTGGGTCGGGCAAGATTTCCTGGAGAAGGAAATGGCAACCCACTCCAGTATTCTTGCCTGGAAAATCCCATGGACGGAGAAGCCTGGTTGGCTACAGTCCATGGGGTTGCAAAGAGTCAGACACGACTGAGCGACTTCACTTTCACTTTCACAGGCAGATGGGTGTTAAGGATAGATCATGAGGAGAAAGAGAAACTGAGTCCTGTAAGATAATTGCTAGATTTTCAAGGAAAGTGAAAGAGTAGTTAGAAAGGGGATGAGGGGTTGCTTTTGAAAGCAAAGGACACTCAGGTGGTTTGGGGTGTTCAAGTTTCTTAGAGTCATTTGAGTACTCTCAATTGTCTCCATTCCCATCCCAGTGCTCAAGGTCCCAGTCCATACCAATCAACATTCCATTTTCTTAATGTAAGAGACCTGGTTAAGTACTGAATTTTAATTGCATTGCAATTCTATAGTTCACCAAGTAGATTAAAGGTATAAGATTCTTTGGCATTTTTCAGATAATGGCATTTCTATGTAAATATATGCCTATAAAATAGCCAGGATACACTTTATCAATATCATCAGCTCAGTGCAATGACACAGGTAAGCATCTTTGGTGATAATAATATATCCACTGAAGAATATTTTTCTGTTGAGTGGTGTTTTGTGACCACATGAAGTGTTTTGTGAGAAATACAGTGAAATGGGTACTATAGATTAACTTCTACAAGACATAAACCTCCACTTCAAATTCTGGCCATTAAGGATTTCAGTCAGGTGACCCATATCCTAATTCACTTGGCCAAAC
Organism: Cervus canadensis; assembly: GCF_019320065.1. Classification (NCBI taxonomy): domain Eukaryota; kingdom Metazoa; phylum Chordata; class Mammalia; order Artiodactyla; family Cervidae; genus Cervus; species Cervus canadensis. The sequence continues at coordinate 12,186,656 of NC_057398.1, forward strand.
ATAACATCTAAGAAAATTCATGTCACATTTTTTGTGCCCAAAGATGAATACTACTTTGATCAGTCACACTATATAATTTTTCCCTTTGTTATCGACATAAATATATGATTTCTGTCTTGTGATTTACAGAGTAAATAATTCTATAGTTTGACTGAAAATCACAGGCCTCTGACTCAGAATTGCCAGAATTTGCAATTAGTTAGACTCTAGAGATATAAAAATAGTCCAGAGCACTACATTAAAGGCATGTCCTGTTCTGATCAGGTAAGATCAAATGGGCACAAAAGCTTTATTCAGACATCACATGGAGTTTATCAAAAATCTATGTAGACTTGAAAAGCAAAATGTTTTAGCTTAAAATTCCAATAGCCTACTGAGCTACCAGGGAAGCTCATAGCTGAAAAAAAAAAAAAATTCTGGCTAAAAGGCAGGTTTCTTCCCCTCTCCCATTCCATGTGTCAAGCTTTTAATATAATTCCTCTTACTTCAAATACATATTCAGTGCCTACAATACACCTGACATAGATCGAAATACTTGAACCACATCATTAAACAAAACTGACAAAGCTCCCCAAATTCTACCCTTGTGAAATTTATATTCTGACAGAAAGAGAGACAACGAAAATACATAGCAAAGAAATTACATGATTGAGTAGGAGGTTGCAAGTAATAGCAAGGAGAGAAAAAGTGAAGCAAGGAAAAAGACATAAAGGTATTACATTGCAAAGTTTACAGTTGTTTTAATTAGAGTAGGTCAAAAAGTCTAGAGTGAAGTTTAAAAATATTTTAAGCAAATGAAAATTAAAACACTACCTACCAACGTTTGTGGAATGCGATGAAAGCAGTGCTCAGACACAAACTGATAATAGTGGATATGTACATTAGGAAAGATGGAAGATTTAAAATCAATAACCTATGTTTTCATCTTCAGAAGCCAGAGAAAGAAGAAAATTTAATCTTAAAGAAGCAGAAGAAAAGAAATGGTAAAAATGAGATCAGAAATCAATGAAATTCAAAACAGGAAAACAACAGAGAAAAATCAATAAAACCAAAAGCTGTTTCTTTGGGAAAAAAATCAATAAAAATGATAAACCTATAGGCAGGCTAACTAAGAAAAAGAATGCAGAATGCAAATGGCCAATATCAGAAATTAGTAAAAGATCATCATTACTAATTTTGTGGATATTAAAAGTTTACTGTGCAGTTTTAAATATGCACAATTATATTTGTCAAATATTCCATGATAAACCTTTGTGAAAAGGATAGTAAAGGAATACTGTGAACACCTCTATGACACAAATTTGATAAGTGAAGTGGACCAATTCCTTGAAAGACATAAATTACCAAATTTACACAGGGAGAAACAGACTGTTTGATAGGGCTATATCTGTTAAAGGAATAAATTCAATAATTAATAAAATTCCAGAAAAATCGACCATCAGAGTTAGGGAGTTTGGATGGTCATGTACACACTGATATATTTAAAGTGGATAACCAACAATGACCTATTGTACAACACATGGAACTCTGTTCAATTTTATGTGGCAGCCTACATGAGAAGGGGCTTAGGGGAGAATGGATACATGTATACGTGTGGCTCGGTCCCTTTGTGTTCACCTGAAACTATCACAACATTGTTAACCAGCTAAACTCCAACACACACACACAAAAGCTTCAAGTAGACTTTTAAAAAATTAAAGAATACATCAGACCCAGATGGTTTCATTGATAAATTCTACCATAATTTTAAGGAAAAAATAGAACTAATTCTCCACAATCTCTTCCAGAAAACAGAAGCAAAGAAAATATTTCCTAACCTATTCTATGAGGCGATCATTATTCTAATACAAAACTAAACTGTTAGTGACTTAATTCGCCACTCCTCCAAGGAGATTTTCAATTTGGAAATAAAGATCAGACCTCTATTAGTGGCACTATCACTCTTTGTGTGATACCTTGATTCCACTGGACCCTCTTAATATCACAAAGGCAACTCTGGGCAAAAAAAACTGATCTTTGAGCTTAAAGTTCAGGAAACTGAAGAATCAAATCATACAGGACAGAGTTGATGAAATTACTTTCTTGACTTTTCATTTGTTTAAAAAGTTTGAAAACCCTTGGCACATTCTTGATAACATTAGAAATACTTAGCCTCCATGTTAACAAAGCCAAAGTTTAACTACAGCCTGAACACACCGGTCTTGCCCTTACTTCAGCCCCATCACATGCCCTGGATTTCCACATCCTGGGAACTTCCTGTTTGTGGTTTGGCCTGCACCCTCTCCCCTGTTCCTCCTCCTCTGGTTTCCCCTCGAATCTCAGTAGTCCTGGTTCTTCTCTTTCTCCCTAATTCTCCTGTCACCCACGGTCCTGGCACAGAGCACATAATCCAGACATGTTGTCTTTCCCATTTTAAACATCCAGATATCTGGATACCATACAATGGACTGAATTTTTCATTTTCCTTCCAAGGGGTGGTAGCCTGTGATCCAGACAGAGTCTCTGTATTGTCTGATTCAGCTCTGGGAATTGTCAAATTATCTATAAAGAAGAATGAAACAGACACAGGAGTGAGGGAATCCAGTGGGTTTAAGGAGATCATCCTAATCTTGACCCTTGCAGTCAATGTTACTGTGGTAAGAGACATGTGCAAAATCTGTATCTCCATACTAACATGTCTTTTGTTTAGAAACTCAACCCTTGAGGGGGTGAGGTCAGGGAACAATTGGGGAATTGTTTCGACTTCATAATAAGCTAAGAACTTCTACCCCAGTGAGGGGGAGGAGGATAAATTTTCTCTTGAAAAGCTATTAAACATATCCCTGAAAAAAGCAGAAACTTGGACTGAATGAGATAATGCAATGGAATTCCATATTCTTTGATGATCTGGGAAATTACTGATTGTGAATATAGGCAATGAGTCACATTGTTTTCATTTGACTCTTCCAAAAGTACCACCACCATATTTGAGAATTGGAAATGAGACTTTTGAAAAATCTCATCTGGAAATTACAAATAAGAAATTGTAAACACAGTTCACAAACTGAAAACAAATAACCCTAAGAAACTTATGCAACCCTTATGCTAGATTAATTCAGTTCATTGATATTTATTAAATATCAATAATAACAATGACCAAAACTTATCTTTGTTTTTTCTCCATAAATCAATCCAAATAAGAAGACTACAAAGCACTAAAACAATTCTTGATATGAAGTTTATAGATTTTTGGTTCTACAGGAGCTGGCTACAGACTGTGAGAGTTAGAGCCATTTACAATCTACAGGTTTTTAATTTTATGCATTAGGTGCTTGACCCTTTTATACGTAAAATAAGTATTTAAGTTCAAAGATCAAATACGGCCCTCCTACTGTATCCATCCTCCATTTTTTGTGTAATTTAGATTTTCAAATATGTTTATAAAGCACAAAAATGAGAGTGGCAAAGTTCACAATGGATTAATGATCTTGCAAGAAGCTCTATGCTCTATCTGCTCTAATGGAGTGCCTTATTTTGGAAATAGTATCTTACGTCGTTTAGATTCTGTATAAGTAAAACTGCTTAAGTGAAATATTTATGATACTGGCACTGAGAAGTTTTTTCCAATCAGAGCTTCCAAGGAAAGGATTCTAATTTAATTCTTGAGCAATTTTTTAATTGTTTTTAACTATGAGATAATAAAATATTGCCTTGTGTAGGTAGATATTGCTTCTGGGTGAATTTACCTTAACATCGCAAAAGATAAATCCAAAACCTTTGGCATTTGAGTTTAAGGTAAGGATAGCTGACATGCTCCATTTCAAATAAGATTCACTACAAGGCTCAGAATTTGAAGGCAACCACAAATCCCCGAACTACATAGGTTTCTTTTTTCTTTTTAAAAAATTTGTTATTGGTTTTTTATGCTAAAAACACACAACAAAAATTTACTTTCTTAATGACTTTTAAGTATACATTACTATTTTAACTATGCACATTGTTGCATAGCAAATACTTCTTGCATGCCTGAAACTATGCATTGAAAAACTCTCTGTTTCCCCCTCCCCCAGCCTCTGGCAACCTCCATTCTACTTTTTGCTTTCATGAGTTTGATTACTTTAGATACATCATACAAATGAACATAGGTCTTTTATTCTTATTTCTTATTAAGTCATGACAATCAATATTTAACATATACTGACCGTATAGCTTTACCATCCAGGGTTTGCTCAACTGTATTTCTTGCTAATTGTGTCTTGAACTACAGACAGTAGAAAACTAAAGTTAGGATTTCTCACACCCCTATCTGAGTTTTAGTTGTGATTTTTATTCTGCCACTTAGATCCATTCATGTAAGATTTGGAAGCAGCAGTGAGAAAGGGGCTGTGTTTCTGGTGCTCTTAGAAGTTGCTTCTGGCAAGCAAAGATACTAGAGACAGATTCTTCTGCAATGGTGTAGCAAGGTCCAGTCATTTTATTTGTGGGTGTTGGAAGGCAGTATGGTAGCGTTGGTGGAAACTGGAATCCATGTTCCAGCATCCGGTTACCAAGTTTGTTTTGGTCAAGACACAGTGGAGCTTCCTGATCCTGGATTGCAGCTACAGCAGACTGCTATTGAACGCACCAATTCTAGACGTCCCTCCTGACCCTCCAACCTTCCTAACTCCACAGTCAGCACAGCTGTTTCCTGGGTAGTTTGGTTCAGCTATTTTACTCTAGGAGTCTTTTCCAGAGATGAAATCTCATGTACATTCCTTCAATTTTTGCCATAATTTTTAAAGTAACTAATTCTCTCTAGCAAATCACTTTTCATTTCAAATGACCAAAGTGTTTCTCATTCTTGAACTGGCCCTTGGCCGATTCACCAACCAGCATGTTTTAACTAGATTTCAGCTTTAATGGCCCTCCCTCTGCCCTTAGTTTATTACACGCCTTTGGCTTTAGTTAACACTAAATAGAGATGGATACTTATGATCAGTCATTTTAATGCTGTTGCTGCTGCTGCTAAGTCACTCCAGTCGTGCCCGACTCTGTGCGACCCCATAGACGGCAGCCCACCAGGCTCCACCACCCCTGGGATTCTCCAGGCAAGAAGACTGGAGTAGGTTGCCATTTCCTTCTCCAATGCATGAAAGTGAAAAGTGAAAGTGAAGTCACTCAGTCGTGTCTGACTCTTCACAACCCCATGGACTGCAGCCTACTGGGTTCCTCAGTCCATGGGATTTTCCAGGCAACAGTACTGGAGGGGGTTGCCATTGCCTTCTCTGCATTTTAATGCTAGTCTTTCTAATTGCTCTGATTACATTATTGCAGCAAAATGATCAACTATCATTTCAATATTTATTCATTATCATTTTGAAATAATATACCAAATTCAGTATTTCATTTGTATTTATAATTTGTAATATTTTTAAATCAACAAAACTAAAAACTGTAATAGATTTTAAGTAGAAAAATATCTAAAAATTTAAATTAATGTGTGTATAAAGCCTAAGCACATACTCTGATTCTAACTATTAGATAATTAAACTAATAAAAGAAGCATTAGCAAAAGTTGTTACGCTAAATATTACTGTGAGATAAATATAACATAGCAAGTAGTAAAAATTTAAAAACAAAACATTATTTCAGCTATTTTCTAAAATGCAGCCTTTTTGCAATTTATAAGGAATATATATATTTGATACAAACAGTACATACAACTCCACAACAAAAAAAACCAACCCAACTGAAAAATAGGCAGAAGACGTAAATAGACATTTCTCCAAACAAGAAATATACATGGCCAACAAACAAATAAAAAGATGCTCAACATCATCAATTAATGGAGAAATGCAAATCAAAACTACATTGAGGCAACATCTCACACTGGTCAGAATAGCCATCCTTAAAAATCTACAAATAACAAATGCTTGAAAGGGTGTAGAGAAAAGGGAGCTCGCCTACACTGTTTGTGGGAATGTAAATTGGTACAGCCACTGTGGAAAACAGTGTGGAGGTTCCTCAAAAAGTGGGATATGATCCAGCAATCCCACTCCTCGGCATGTATCAGTACAAAGAGATAATTAAAAAAGATACATGTACCCCTGTGTTCCCAGCAGCACTATTCACAATAGCCAAGACATGAAAACATTAATGTCCACTGACGGACAATGTCCACTGACGGAGGAATGGATACGATCTACACACATACAGTAGAATACTACTCAGCCATAAAAAATAACGCCATTTGCAGCAACACAAATGGAACTAAACATTATCACACTAAGTGAAGTAAGACAGAAAGAGAAAGACAAATATCATATGATATCACTTATATGTGGAATTTAAAATATGACACAAATGAACCTATCTACAAAACAGAAACGAACTCACAGACATAGACAACAAACTTGTGGTTGCCAAGAGGTAGGGAGCTGGCAGAGGAATGGACTGGGAGTTTAGGGTTAACAGATACCCTCTACTATATAGAAACTAGATAAACAACAAGGTACTGTATAGAGAACCCCATGAACAGTATGAAAACACAGAAAGATATGACACTGTAGAGCACAGGGAATTATATTCAGTATCTTGAGATAAACCATAATGGAAGAAAATACTTCAAAGGGTACATAAAACTGAATCAATTTGCTGTTATAGCAGAAATTAATGCAACATTATAAATAACTTATACTTCAATTAAAAAAAGAAACATATACATTTGGTCATTCTCAGATATATTTGGTCTTCTTCCACAGTTCCTGGCTCATGGCTTTCATAAAACCTTGGAATTTTCTGATCAGTAATAACATGGGAGCATCTCTTGCTATATTTTGTCTCTTGTCCTCAGTTCCAGAAAACACTGCAGGGCCAAAAATGTTAAATAGGTGTCTAGTGATTCATAACAAGCCATTTCCATCACAACTGGGTTTTACCTTAGTGAAGATGACTTTGGATCCCACCCCAAGGTGTTGCCTAGATAATTAATCTTGTGATCAATTCAGCTCAGTTGCTCAGTTGAGTCTGACTCTTTGTGACACCAACGACTGCAGCATGCCAGGCCTCCATGTCCATCACCAATTCCTGGAGTTTACTCAAACTCATGTCCATTGAGTTGGTGATACCATCCAACTATCTCATCCTCTGTTGTCCCCTTCTCCTCCTGCCTTCAATCTTTCCCAGCATCAGGGTCTTTTCAAATGAGTCAGTTCTTCTCATCAGGTGGCCAAAGTATTGCAGTTTCAGCTTCAGCATCAGTCCTTCCAAAGAATATTCATGACTGGTTTCCTTTAGGATGGACTAGTTTGCTCTCCTTGCGGTCCAAGGGACTCTCAAGAGTCTTCTCCAACACCACAGTTCAAAAGCATCAATTCTTTGGCACTCAGCTTTTTTATAGTTCAACTCTCACATCTATCCATGACTACTGGAAAAACCACAGCTTTGACTAGACAGACCTTTGTTGGCAAAGTAATGTCTCTACTTTTTAACATGCTGTCTAGGTTGGTCATAACTTTTCTTCCAAGGAGCATGTGTCTTTTAATTTCATGGCTGCAGTCACCATCTGCAGTGATTTTGGAGCCCCCCAAAATAAAGTTTCTCCCTGTTTCCTTTGTCTCCCCATCTATTTGCCATGAAGTGAGGGACTGGATGCCATGATCTTAGTTTTCTGAATGTTGAGTTTTAAGCCAACTTTTTCACTCTCCTCTTTCATTTTCATCAAGAGGCTCTCTAGTTCTTCTTTGCTTTCTGCCATAAGGGTGATGTCATCTGCATATCTGAGGTTATTGATATTTTTCCCGGCAATCTTGATTCCAGCTTGTGCTTCATCCAGTCCAGCATTTCTCATGATGTACTCTGCATATAAGTTAAACAAGCAGTATACAACCTTGACGTACTCCTTTCCCTACTTGGAACAAGTCTATTGTTCCATGTCCAGTTCTAACTGTTGCTTCCTGACCTGCATACAGATTTCTCAAGAGGCAGGTCAGGTAGTCTGGTATTCCCATCTTTTTAAGGATTTTCCACAGTTTGTTGTGATCCACACAGTCAAACGCTTTGGCATAGTCAATGAAGGGGAAATAGATGCTTTCCTTGAACTCTTGCTTTTTCAATGATCCAGCAGATGTTGGCAATTTGATCTCTGGTTCCTCTCCCTTTTCTAAAACCAGCTTGAACATTTGGAAGTTCACGGTTCACATACTGTTGAAGCCTGGCTTGGAAAATTTTGAGCATTACTTCATTAGCGAGTGAAATGAGTGCAGTTGTGCGGTAGTTTGAGCATTCTTTGGCATTGCCTTTCTTTGGGATTGGAAAGAAAACTGACCTTTTCCAGTCCTGTGGCCACTGCTGTGTTTTCCAAATTTGCTGGTATTTTGAGTGCAGAACTGTCACAGCATCATCTTTTAGGATTTGAAATAGCTCAACTGGAATTCCACCACCTCCACTAGCTTTGTTCATAGTGAAGCTTCCTAGGGCTCACTTGACTTCCATTCCAGGATGTCTGACTCTAGGTGAGTGATCACACCATTGTGATTATCTGGGTCGTGAAGATCTTTTTTGTGTAGTTCTTCTGTGTAGTCTTGCCACCTCTTCTTAATATCTTCTGCTTCTGTTAGGTCCATATCATTTCTGTCCTTTATTGTGCCCACCTTTGCATGAAATGTTCCCTTGGTATCTTTAATTTTCTTGAAAAGATCTCTAGTCTTTCCCATTCTATTGTTTTCCTCTATTTTTTTTGCATTGATCGCTGAGGAATACTTTCTTATCTCTCTTTGCTATTCTTTGGAACTCTGCATTCAAATGGGTATATCTTTCCTTTTCTTCTTTGCCATTCACTTCTCTTCTCAGCTATTTGTAAGGCCTACTCAGACAACCATTTTGTCTTTTTACCTTTCCGTTCCTTGGGGATGGTCTTGATCCCTGCCTCCTGTACAATGTCACAAACCTCCATCCATAGTTCATCAGACACTCTGTCTATCAGATCGAATCCCTTGATTTTAGTTGTCACTTCCACTGCAGAATCATAAGGGACTTGATTTAGGTAATATCTGAATTGCCTAGTGGTTTTCCCTAGTTTTTCAAATTTAAGTCTGAATTTACCAATAAGGAGTTCATGGTCTGTGCCACAGTCAGTTCTGGGTCTTGTTTTTGCTGACTTTATAGAAATTCTCCATCTTTGGCTCCAAAGAATATAATCAATCTGATTTAGGTATTGACTGTCTGGTAATGTCCATCTGTAGAGTCTTCTCTTGTGTTGTTGGAAGAGGGTGTTTGCTATGACCGTGCAAATCTTGTGATCAGAGGGCTGGAACTTTCAGTCCTGCCCCTCTCCCTAGGGAGGGGAGAAAGGGCTTGAGGTTGAATCAATTGCTATTGGCCAATGATTTAATCAAACATGACTATGTAATGAAGCCTCCATATAACCCCAGAAGGACAGCTTTTTGACCCTTTTTTAGACTGCTTCCACATCAGGGAACCAGAACACTTCTGCGTGCCACTTTGCAGAGCCCCAGATTCCATGAGGACATACGTGCTCTTGTTCCACGCCTCGCCCTATGTATCTCTTCATCTGGTTGTAGATTTGAATTCTTTAATATCCTTTTATAATAAATCAGTAATCTAGTGAATAAACAGGTTTTCCTTAGTACTATCTGCTGCTCTGGCAAATTAATCAAAAACCCACAGAGGCAGTCACGGGAACCTCTGATTCACATACCATCAGAAGCACAGATAACCACCTGGACTTGTGATTGGCACTTGAAGTGGAGGCTGCTTGGGGAATGGTGTCCTTTACCTGTAGAATATACTTCTATTTCCGGAGAGATAGTGTCGGAATTGATAGGAATTGTAGGTCACCCAGCTGGTATCCAAGAACTGGAATCAGGAACCCTTTTCAGTCTATGTGTGAGGCAGAGGGTGCCTGCATGATCAGCCCCAGTAGAAACCCTGGGCCCTGAGACTCTAAGGACCTTCCCTGGTGGAGGGTGTTTCCTGTTGTCATGGAATCAAGCATGTGGTATGTGACTCCACTGAGAGATGGCTCCAGAGGCTTGTGCTGTTCCCCCTGGGGCTTTTCCCCAAGCCTTTTCCCTTTGCAGACTCTGCTCTGTATCCTTTTATTGTAATAAATTCAGCCATGAGTATGACAGCACACCCAGTCCTCCGAGCTAATCTCTGAGTCTGGGGGTGGTCTTGAGAACCTCGGCACCAATAGAGTTCATAAAATACACTATCAAAATTAATTTCACTTGTTTCTTTTTGCTTACTCTGGCTACTGGAAAATTCACCATGATGGATGTGTTCACATGTTTCCATTGCTCCAGCACCTTGGAACTGCAAACGCTTCAACAGAGAGGCCAGAGTTTCCATTCTGAAGAAGCGAGGCTCAGAGCGGGTGTGGGGTGTGGCTGAGACCACACAGCTAGGCGGGAACAGGAGGACCTGAGCAAGGGACTCACTGCAGGACTCCAGCCCCAGGTACTTACCAGATGGACGTGGAGTGGTCCGTCTTGGGGACTGAGGATTTTCTGGACGAGATGCCTGGCTTCCTTCGTCATTGGACTGGTCCTGGGCCTGAGTAGCCAACTGACTCAGTCCCCACGGACCAGCCCCTTGGTTTTGGCAGCAGTCACAGGAGTGGCTTTCAAGGCGGCAATGCCAGAGTCAACGTGGGAAGGGCTTCTGTGTACCGTTGAAGCCGAAGCAGCATCTCAGGGTCCATCATGCAGATACCAGGCAGGACGGGCAACAGTGGGGAGATCTTGAGGAGTCCTGAGTGGGTCACAGTGAGGGACCCCAAAGCCCTCTGTGTCCTCATCTCAGTCAGCGGTCTCATGTAAGAGGTCCGAGTCACTGCGAGTAGTGACATGCTGACAGACGTGGGTGGTGTCTCCTGGGCCCTAAAAGAGCCCGTAAGTTTCTGGGACCAGGCGCTGTCCCTGGAGCTGCCAGGGCACACGGATGTCAGCGTCATGGGTCCTGCCTGACGGCGCTCTGACTCACAGCGTGACACCAGGCACAGACGGCGTCGTGCTGGGAGGCCCGGGGCTCCACCCGTGCGCCCCAGAGTTAAAAGGTTCAGCCCGGCTTCACTCAAGATGGTGGGTGGTGGCAGCGGCCCTTGCTCAAAGGCAACAGACAGGGACTGGTACATCTGTAGGGGGTCACTGTGGGGAAACACAGGACCCAGCCTCCCTACCCTGCAGTGGGCTGGGGGCAGTAGCCCAGGGGTCTCAGCTGGACGCTGGTGGGCTCCGCCGGCAGAAGAGGGGCATGCATGACCGGGGAGTGCTGCTGGCCAACTGCAGCACCAGGGTTTTCTCCTCCAGGATACACCCTCCTCCCTGCCGGGCTCAGCCCCACTCCCTTCTGCTCTCCTGGCTGCACATGGCCACCAGCTGGGGGCACACCAGGCCCCGCCCCCGGAAGCCGGAAGTCGCTGCCAGCCTCGAGTGGGCTGGCGTCTCCACACCGGAAGTCGGAAGTCCGGTCGGGGTGCTGCGGCGGGGCCCATCTTCTGCTGTGGGTGAGATACCTGGGTGGGGTGAGTTGCGTGCTCTCCAGGGCTTGGGAGCCACCTGGGCATCTGCCTTCTTGCCTCGGACAACAGTGGAGTGGGGCACCTTCCGCCGCTGTGGTCCTTCACCTGGGGCGGCAGCAGGGATGACTTGTAAAAATGCAGGCATGCAAGGCAAAGTACAGCCAGCGCGAGCGCGTTAAAAGGTGTCAGCAAAATATTTTCAGTTTCAGTTAAAAATTCTGATTATTTTACCATAAATAGAAAGTTGAGAAGATAGTGTTATATCAGTTCAAACATTTGCCTCTTTTTCGTCTTCAGATGGCGCTATCTCCTGTAATTATTTAATTGTATATATATGTAATTTTTGAAGTCTTTTACTTGGGGGGAAGGGATCAGAGAGGAAATATTTATATGAGATGTTCTTGTTTAAAGAAAACTTTTCTAGTTTGCCTTCCTCTTCCTTAGTTTCACTGTGTATAGATGGAGATTCTGATTTAGCATTTTGATACTCATATTTTCCGTGTTTGGAAAGTCTTCTGACTAAAATAAAGTTTATTTTTCCAGTAGAAGCTTTGCAGTACCCTAATATGGATGCTTATTTAAGCTCATGCAAGCTGGGATGTGTCTAAACCTGTGAACTGCATATAGGTTTGGTTTTAGCACACACAAGAACTCTGTCATTTAACTCAATCTCAAGATGTTAAATCACTCTTTCAGGTTTTTTAAAAATAACAATTTATACCCACAAAAATTCAATTCTCCAGCACATCTCTCACAAGGACTTTGTTTCTCTCTCCACCCCAAATGCATTTCTCTGCTCTACCTCTCTGTCACCCTGAATCCCACCCTCGTCTGTCTCTCAAAGGATCACACTCTCCTTCCTTATTGTAAAATTATGAGCCATCTAAAAAAAAAACAAAACCCTTGTGTGGCGATTTCTCTTGACTCCAAACACTTCTGTCTTCGTGGGTTTCTCCCCCCCACCCTTTGCCCAGCCCCCCAACCCCTCTTGCTTTTCCAAGGGAAGATGTCCTTTTGCATCTTACCTGCTTCTTTTTCTTCTAGTTTTCTGGGAATCTTATTCCATGTATTCTCTATTCCCCTTCCCAATTTTCCATCATCTCTAACTCTTTCTATTCATCTCCAAATATGTCAGTTGTCCTCATATTTTTAAACTCACCATTGATCCTGGTGAGGATCACCATTGATCTAGCCATCTCTTTTTTCTTTTGCAGGAGCAGTTAAGTAAGGGAGTCCTGCCTGACAAGATAACCTGCTGCCCAAGTTTGCAGGCCAGCTCCACCATCTGCGTGACCAGCAAGTTCCTTAATCTCTGGGTGTAAAATTCAGATGACTGTATTGTTTTTATTAGCTCATTTTTTTATCTTCAAAAAGATTAACCATATTTTTCCCTATCTTTTCTTCTGTGGTCTCTCCTCCTACCCAACAGAGAGGTGGAAAATGTAAAGTCAGAACATAGATATGCAAAAAAATGCAACTTTCTTTTCTCAGATGTGAATTTAACTTGCTCATAAGCCCTAATTCTACTCCATGATAGATAACGCTGAAATTGGCCCTTGGAGGAAATTGAGGAGCTGCTGATTTTAAAGGTTGTCTGATATATCAAAGCTCAGTTTAAGTCTCTTCCACTGTATGTGTTTAATTACATCAAAGGGAAGAAAAGAAACTTCAAGGCAGCCCTATCAGTAGTCTTCTTAGTGAAAAACAGTGTGTAGCAGGTTTGGCTGTAGAATCAGAGACAGAAATTTTTATCCCTACAGCTCAATTTCAGTTTCACTGACAAAGGCAATGAGGTGTAGCCTGTGAGGGAATGCTTTTGATCACAGCACTACATCTGAGAAACTAATTTCCCTGTGCAACTGCTGTGTGCGTTGTTCTGAAGGATGGATGAGAATAAGAACAATATCCTGAATTGTTTAGCTGACTATTCTGCAATATTCTCCATAACATGTTATCTTACCTTCATCTAGCAAAATACATATCTACTAAAACAAAAAGCTTAGAATTTTTTTAATAAATACAATGTATTGTGGCATAAGGAAGTCCTAGAATTTAGTTCATTCTACACAGTAGCTGCTAAATTGACTCACACCAAAGAAGCAGTAAATCCCTGACTGCTCAATCTTTTCTTATGGTGGGTGTGCAAAGATTAAAGGTTGCATTCTTCTGACCCTGCTTTTTCTGAGGCATTAAGTCTTTTCTCTCTTGGGACACTGGAGCAATGCCTACAGTAGCCTGAATTGCTGCAGGTAAGGCAGTTTAAATCAGAGGCCATTCTGATTAGATGAGACTTGTTGCAAAATCCAGGAAGTTTAAATTAGATTGAGGTTCTAGAATGACAGGGGAGGGTAATTAAGCAAATTATGGTTGGAAAGGAAAAAATATGCTTTGGGATTTTGTTCCCTCCTAAAGTCAGCCAAAACTTAGCTCCCCTCCCACTTCACTTTTTCTTATTTACTTCCTACAGGAAACAGTATTCACAAATACCAATTACATAATTATTTAATTATTCGGATGGCTACCTTCCCTGAACAAAATAAAGGTAGCAGATGCTCAGCCAAAGGGCAACTTATGCGAGTGAAGACAGCCGGTCTTTTGGGTCACCAGATGTTGGGATGAGTGTGTACTGTGACACCAAGGCAAATTGATAGTTAGCCACTAAACCACAGCTGACAAGAAACATCATTTTAGAGTAGAGTCATGATCATTGAATTTTCCTGTAGAGGTTTGAAAAGAAAGAAGTATGAAGTAATCTATTCTTGACCGAAGTATGGGAAATAAGTGAGCAATTCGTGTACTAAAAACAATTGTTCCCTTTATTATTGAAAAAAATGTGCATTGCACTAAATATATCTGCTAGTTTCTCTGATAAATATTTTAATAAATAGATTTGGTAGAATCCTAATATATGATGCATTCTCAAACCATCCATTAGCCGAGCTCATTTGTTTATTTACAGAAATACTAAACCATTTTCCATTACTAAAAGAAGTTAGGAGGTCAAGACTATCCTTGCAGGTGTGGCTAACACAAGGTATCAGCCAATATATTCTTTTTAAAAGTTTTAAAGTTTTACATACAAAAAATGCACAAATCTTAAACATATAGCTCAAAGAATTTTTACGGATGTGTGCTTACCTACCCACCTATTGCACAGATATGCACATACAGTAGCACCAGGCTTCCCAGGGCTCTGTGGTAAAGAACCTACCTGCCGGTGCAGGAGATGGAGAAGACTCAAGTTTGATCACTGAGTCAGGAAGATCTCCAGGAGGAGAGCATGGCCATCCACTCCAGTATTCTTGCCTGGAGAATCCAATGGATAGAGGAGCCTGGCAGGCTACTGACCATGGGGTCACAAAGAGTTGGATACAACTGAAGCGACTTAGCATTCACGCAGAATCCTCTGAGCCACGTCTCAGTAGCTACCACTTATAAGGAAACCGCTCATTTAACTTCTATCACCACACATTAAGTTTTCACTGTTTTTGAGCTTTAAATAATCATACAAAGTGCACAAGCATTTGCTCTTATGTGTTTGATGTATTTCATTCAACGGTTTGTGAGATTTTTCTGGGGTATCACAGTGTTATTGCTGCGCAGCCCCCTTGTAGAAATATATCCAAATCTATCCATTCCATTGGTAGCATTTGAGTTGTTTGAGGCTGTTACAGGCAAGGATACTCTCAACATTCTGGTGCATGTCTTCTGGAACACATGTATAAGCATTTATCTTGGAAATAAGTGTAGGAGAGAAATTGCTGAGTCATAGATTATATATCCTGTTTTCCAAAGTGGTTTTGCAAATGTAAACTCCCACCAGCAGAATACAGAAGTTCCAGTTGTTCTACATTCTCACCAACTCCTGGCATTATCGGATTTTTAAATTTTTGCCATTCTGGTCGATGTGTAGTAGTAACTCACCATGTTTTAATTTATATTTCCACGATGCCTAAAATTTTTGAGTATCTTTCTTAATGCTTATTGGTGACTTGGATATATTTCTATAGGAAGTTATGGTCTAAGAATTTAATATTGTAAAGTAATTAGCCTCCAGCTAATAAAAATAAATGAAAAAAAAAGAATTTTCCTATGTATTAATTAGATTATCTTGTCTTTCATTTATTGATTTGTTAGACTTAAATAATTTAGATGAGTCATCTATTGTGTATAATATATTGCAAGTTTATCTTAAACTCTGTAGATTTTCATTCATTATGATAATTTTTAAAAAGAGGAGCTCAATTTTAATCACATTAAATTTAGTAAACTTTTCAGATGCTCAAGCTGGATTTGGAAAAGGCAGAGGAACCAGAGATCAAACTGCCAACATCTGTTGGATCATCAGAAAAGCAAGAGAGTTCCAGAAAAACATCTACTTCTGCTTTATTGACTATGCCAAAGCCTTTGACTGTGTGGATCACAACAAACTATGGAAATTCTTAAAGAGATAGGAATACCAGACCACCTGACCTGCCTCCTGAGAAACCTATATGCAGGTCAGGAAGCAACAATTAGAACTGGACATGGAACAACAGACTGCTTCCAAATCAAGAAAGAAGTATATTAAGGCTGTATATTGTCACCATGCTTGTTTAACTTATATGCTGAGTACTTCATGAGAAACTCTGGGCTGGATGAAGCACAAGCTGAAATCAAGATTGCCAGGAGAAATATAAATAACCTCAAATGTGCAGATGACACCACCCTTATGGCAGAAAGTGAAGAAGAACTAAAGAGCCTCTTCATGAAAGTGAAAGAGCAGAGTGAAAAAGTTGGCTTAAAACTTAACATTCAGAAAACTAAGATCATGACATCTGATCCCATCACTTCATGGCAAATAGATTGGGAAACAATGGAAATAGTAAGAGACTATTTTGGGGGGCTCCAAAATCACTGCAGATGGTGGTGCAGGCATGAAATTAAAAGACACTTGCTCCTTGGAAGAAAAGTTATGACCAACATAGACAACATACTAAAAAGCAGAGACATTACTTTGCCAACAAAGGTCCGTCTAGTCAAGTTATGGTTTTTCCAGTAGTCATGTATGGATGTGATAGTTGGACTATAAAGAAAACTGAGCAGTGAAGAATTGATGTTTTGAACTGTGGTGTTGGAGAAGACTCTTGAGAGTCTCTTGGACTACAAGGAAATCCAACCAGTCGATCCTAAAGGAACTTAGTCCTGAATATTCATTGGAAAGACTGATGCTGAAGCTGAAACTCCAGTACTTTGGCCACCTGATGTGAAGAGCTGACTCATTGGAAAAGACCCTGATGCTGGGAAAGATTGACATCACCCACTCATTGAACATGAGTTTGAGTAAACTGCGGGAGTTGGTGATGGACAGGGAGGCCTGGCGTGCTGCCGTCCATGGGGTCCCCAAGAGTTGGACACAACTGAGTGACTGAACTGAACTGAACTGAAACTTTTATGATTATTACCATTTGCTTTCTGCTTTTCAAATTTTTGTTTAACAAGTCTTTGCCTATCACAAGGTCATAAAGATATTTTATCTGCTATATTATCTTCTAGAATCTGTACTGTTGTTTATTATTTTTTGTTTCAACTATATTTGATTTTTGAGGCTCATATGAGGGAGCAATGTTCTTTTTCCCACATGCATATCTAGCTGATCCAGCACTATTTGGACATGAAACCATCTATTGCAATACTATTTTGCTTTAATCAGTTGAACAAATATGTATGAATCTATTTCTAAATTACTCATCCTGACTTACTGGCCTGTTTCTCTATCCTTGGGCCAGTATCTTACTCTTGGTTATCATTACTTTTAGTAAGACTTGGTATATAGTAATTTAAGTCTCCCAACTTTGTTCATCAAGTTTTCCATGTCTATTCTCAATTCTTTGCTTTTTGATATGAATTTTAGAATCTACTTTATATTTCCTAAAAATTGAGTCTATAAATCAATATGAAACAAATTATGTCATTCTGATATTTAATAACTTTATGCACAAACAAAACATTATTCCATGTATTTAGATCTCTAATTTCTCTCAGTTTAAACTTTTGTGTTCTTGTATGTTTTACAAAATACTTATTCCTAGGTCTTTGTTATTTAAAATTTTCATTTAAAAACTAAACTTATAATTTTTAAAATGTTAAACTTTATTTTAAATAGTTCATTTCTAGCTGTTGCTAGTGGTAAAGAACTCACCTTCCAGTGCAGGAGACATAAAACACAGGTTCAGTTCCTGGGTTGGGAAGATACCCTGGAGGAGTGTACAGTAGCCCACTTCAGTATTCTTGCCTGGAGAATCCCATGGACAGAGAAGCCTGGTGGGCTATAGTCCATAGGGTCACAAAGAGTAGGACATGACTGAAGCGACTTAGCAATGTATAGAAATACCATTGATTTGGGGAGTCTGATTCTATATCACTGACTTTTCCAAACTTACTTATTAATTATAGCAATCTGCATATAGATTCTTTTGGATTATCTACCATAATCATGACAACTGAAAATGATATATTTCTATTTCTTCTTTAACTTTATCTTTGATTTCTTTTTCTCACTTTATTCACCTGTCTAGCTGTTGTTTAGTTGCTTAGTAGTATCCAACTCTTTGTGACCCCATGGACTGCAGCACATCAGGGTTCCCTGTCCATCACCAACTCCTAGGGCTTGCTCAAACTCATGTCCATCAAGTCGATGATGCCATCCAACCATCTCATCCACTGTCATCACCTTCTCCTCCTGCCTTCTATCTTTCCCAACATCAAGGTCTTTCTAGTGAATCGGCTCTTCACATCAGGTGGCCAAAGTATTGGAGCTTCAGCTTTAGCATTAGTCTTTCCAATGATTATTCGGAACTGATTTACTTAAGGATTGACTGGTTGGATGTCCTTGCAGTCCAAGGGAATCTCAAGAGTTTTCTCCAACACCACAGTTCAAAAGCATCAATTCTTCGGCTCCAATCTTCTTTATGGTCCAACAGTGACATCCATACATGACGACTGGAAAAACCATACCTTTGACTATAGGAAACTTTGTCAGCAAAGTAATATCTCTGCTTTTTAATACACTATCTAGGTTTGTCATAGCTTTTCTTCTAAGGAGCAAAAATCTTTTAAGTTTATGACTGCAGTCACCATCTGCAGTGATTTTGGAGCCCAGGAAAATAAAGTCTGTCACTGTTTCCATTGTTTCCCCATCTATTTGCCATGAAGTGATGGGACCAGATGCCACGATCTTAGGTTTTTAATGTTAAGTTTTAAGCCAGCTTTTTCACTCTCCTCTTTCACCTTCATCAAGAGGCTTTTTAGTTCCTCTTCACTTTCTGCCATAAGGGTGGTGTCATCTGCATATCTGAGGCTATGATATTTCTCCTGGCAATCTTGATTCCAACTTGTGCTTCACCCAATCCAGCATTTTGCATGATATACTCTGCATATAAGTTAAATAAGCAGAGTGACAAGATACAGCCTTGATGTTCTCCTTTCCCAATTTGGAACCAGCGTGTTGTTCTATGTCTGGTTCTAACTGTTGCTTCTTGACCTGCATACAGGTTTCAAAGGAGGCCAGTAAGGTGGTCTGGTATTCCCATCTCTTGAAGAATTTTCCAGTTTGTTGTGACCCACACAGTCAAGGCTTTAGCAAAGTCAATGAAGCAGAAGTAGATGTTTTTACGGAATTCTCTTGCTTTTTCTATGATCCAACAGATGTTGGCAATTTGATCTCTGGTTCCTCTGCTTGTACATCCTCAACTTGTACATCTGAAAGTTCTTGGTTCATGTACTGTTCAAGCCTAGTTTGAAGGATTTTGAGCATTACCGTGCTAGCATGTGAAATGAGTGCAATTGTGTGGTAGTTTAAACAATCTTTGGCAATGCCCTTCTTTGGGATTGGAAAGAAACTGACCTTTTCCAGTCCTGTGGCCACTGCTGTGTTTTCCAAATTTGCTAGCATATTGAGTGCAGCACTTTAACAGCATTATTTTTTTACAATTAAATGTTAAATAAGAGTTCTGGTAACAAATATCCTTGTTTTATCTCTGACCTCACACAAAAAATCTTTCAATATTTTATCATTAAATGTGAAGCTGCTAGGTGTTTTGTTGTTATCCTTTACTGGATTGTAGAAGATATTTTCTGCTATGAATTCTGAGAATTCTATTTATAATTAGTGAGTGACAAATTTTTTCAAATATTTGTGTATGTATTGAGGTGATCATACAGTTTTTCTTATTTATTCTCTTAATATAATGAATATATTGATTGATTTTCATTTTTATGATAAGCCAACCTTGTGATTCTGGGATAAACCACCACCTGGATAGTGACACATGATCTTTGGAAGATATCAATAGATGTTATGTGTTAATATTTAATTCAGTATTCTTTCATCTGTGTTTTCCATGTTGCCTTGTAGTTTGATTTGATTTTCTTATAATTTTCTTGTCAAATATTGGTATCAGTGTAATTCTAGCCTTGTAAAACAAGTTGGGAATTGATCCTTTTTTTTTTTCTCTTGTCTGGAATTTTCACAAGTTACATGTTATTTCAGTCTTAGTTATTGGGGATAATTCACAAATAAAACTTTCTGGACTGAAATTTTTCTTCCTGGAAGGTTTTAAATTATCGATTCAACTTCATTGATAGATATAAAGTCATTTAGGCTTTAAATTTCTTCTTATGTCAAATTTTATTTATTGTGTTTTGCAAGAATGTGACCATTTTACCTAAATTGCTAAATTTGCTTGGTAAGATATTCACATATCTTTTATTTTTAGAGTTTCTGTAGGATCCATAGTGAGTTGAGAAAGAAGGAGGAGAGGAAGAACATTTTTTGACATAAATCATCAAAAGACAAATAAGGCAAAGGAAAAAAGCAAAAGTAAATAAATGTGACTTAGTTAAATTTAAAGACTTTCATGCAACAAAGGAAACTATTGACAAAACAAAAAGACAACCTACTGAATGGGAGAATATATTTGCAAATGATATGACCGATAATTGGTTAATATTCAAAATTTCTAAACAGCTCATACAACTCAATAATAAACAAACAAATAGCTCAGTTCAAAAATTAGCAGAAGATCCAAATACACATCTTTCCAAAGAAGACATACATATGGCCAGCAAGTACATGAAAAGATGCTAAACATCATCAATCATCAGAGAAATGCAAATCAAAATCACAATGAGATACCCCTCATGCATGTCAGGATGGCCATCATCAAAAAGACCACGGATATCAACGTTGATGAGGACATGGAGTAAAGGGAACTCTTGTACACTATTGGTGGAAATGTAAATTGGATCAGTTACTGTGAAAAACAGTGAGGAACCTCCTCAAAAACTAAAAGTAAAACTACCATATGATCCAGCAATTCCTCTCCTGGGTATATATCCATAAAAAATGAAAACTCTAATTTAAAAAAATACACATGCCTCAATGTTCAGAATAGCATTATTTACAATAGCTAAGATATAGAAGCAACTTCAACAAAACAATGGATAAAGAACACACACACACACACTGAACAATTACTGAGCCATAAAAAAGGAAATTTTGCCTTTGGCAACAATATGGATGGACCCAGGGATATTATACCTAGTGAAATAATTCAGAGAAAGATAAATACTGTATACTTTCACATATATGTGGAATCTAAAAAAATAAAACAAATGAATGAATATAACAAAACAGAAACCAACTCGCTAATATACAAAACAAACTAGTCACCAGTGGTGAGGAGGAAGGGGATGGGGAAAGACAGGAGTATGGAATTAAGAGGTATAAAATATTGATACTATATGTAAGATAAAAAAGCTAAAAGAAGATATTGTACAGCATAGAGAATATAGCCAATATTTTATAATAAATAGTGTATAATCTATAGAAATATTGATTCACTATGTCATCTGAAACTTATAAATCAACTATACTTAAGTCAAAATAAATAAATAAGCTCTATACTTACTTTTAAAATAATGCATTTTGTTATTGTACATGAAAACCTCAATATTGTTAAAATCAAGTGATCTACATACTTGATTTTTATTGTATCAGATAACAGAGATGAAATATTAATGGATCTGGAATTAAAGTATCTAATTTTTTTTATAAATGTAAGTATAAATATTTTCTATTCGTTAATGGTATGTGCTGATGTGCTTAGTCTCAGGCAACTCTTGGCGACCCCGTGGAATGTAGTCCATCAGGCTCCTCTGTCCTTGGAATTTTCCAGGCAAGAACACTCAAGTGGGTTGCCATTTCCTTCTCCATGTTAACGGTATAAACTGTGTTAAGTAGAAAAAAATATAATTTCTTAAATATACAGATACATTTTAGTTGAATATTTGCTAATATGAAAATCATAAAAGCAAACCAATTGATAGCTCATAAAATCTCTGCCTTAAAGTTTCTATAACTTTTTAAGGGTGCCAAGCACTGTTACAAAAATTAGATGCTCAACATCACTCATTATCAGAGAAATGCAAATCAAAACCACAACGAGGTACCATTACACGCCAGTCAGGATGGCTGCTATCCAAAAGTCTACAAGCAATAAATGCTGGAGAGGGTGTGGAGAAAAGGGAACCCTCTTACACTGTTGGTGGGAATGCAAACTAGTACAGCCGCTATGGAGAACAGTGTGGAGATTTCTTAAAAAAAACAGAATTAGAACTGCCATGTGACCCAGCAATCCCACTTCTGGGCATACATACCGAGGAAACCAGATCTGAAAGAGACACTTGTACCCCAATGTTCATCGCAGCACTGTTTATAATAGCCAGGACATGGAAGCAACCTAGATGCCCATCAGCAGACAAATGGATAAGGAAGCTGTGGTACATATACACCATGGAATATTACTCAGCCGTTAAAAAGAATGCATTTGAATCAGTTCTAATGAGATGGATGAAATTTGAGCCCATTATATAGAGTGAAGTAAGCCAGAAAGATAAAGACCAATACAGTATACTAATGCATATATATGGAATTTAGAAAGATGGTAACAATAACCCTATATGCAAAACAGAAAAAGAGACACAGATGTACAGAACAGACTTTTGGACTCTGTGGGAGAAGGCGAGGGTGGGATGTTTTGAGAGAACAGAATTGAAACATGTATATTATCTAGGGTGAAACAGATCACCAGCCCAGGTTGGATGCATGAGACAAGTGCTCGGGCCTGGTGCACTGGGAAGACCCAGAGGAATTGGGTGGAGAGGGAAGTGGGAGGGGGATCAGGATGGGGAATACATGTAAATCCATGGCTGATTCATGTCAATGTATGACAAAACCCACTTCAATATTGTAAAGTAATTAGCCTCCAACTAATAAAAATAAATGGAAAAAAAATAAGCGAAATTTTCTATTATAGTTTTCTTGGGGAAGGAAAAAAAAATCACATGAAAAAATCTTAAGCAAACCTTGTTGTTGTCACTCAGTTGCCCAGTTGTATCTGACTTTTTTGCGACCCCATGGATTGGGATTTTGCAGGCAGGAATACTAGAGTCTTGCCATTTCCTTCTCCTGGGGAGAAGGACCCAGGGATCAAACCTGCGTCTCCAGTCCACCTCTCATGCATTGCAGGCAAATTCTTTACCACTGAGCCACCAGGGAAACCCCAAGCAAGTCTTAAAAGCAACATAAAATGCAGTAGAAGTTAATATATTGTAGATGAACTAGAAATACAGTTAAGAAGACTGAGTAATAATTAATATTTTATAGATTACAAAGCATTTTCACCTATGTCTTCTCATACATTTAGCCTATCTCCCAAATACAAGGACTACTTATCAATGGTGGGCTTTAGCTGTGATAGGAGGCACAATGTGAAGAATAAAACTCAAGTGGGACCTGTTTTCGTGGAGCCTGTGAATCATGAGGGAGGCAGAAAATAACTCTAAACAGTCACAACACACAATGATAAAGCCTGTGATGGTGGCAGTGAGAGGTGGTATGAAAAATGAAGGGGACCTAAATCAGATCTGGAAGACAGATGATCAGAGAATTCTTTTCTATAGAAAGAAAACTCTAAGAAGGATGAAATAAAACCCAGAGGTAGGAAAGTAGAGCTTGTGTGAGATGGGGAAAGGCGAATGTCGTGGCTGGAATATAGATGTAGGGGCCCACTGGCTATGATGAGGCTGGACATTTTGAGGTCTGTATTGGTACTTTATACTGTAGAGTTAGTAAAAGAGTACTACCAATTATTTTAAGCATTTAAGAGATTTATAGGAATGCTAGCAAGTATATTTGATTGTATTAATGGATTGTAGTTCTCAAAGCAGATTTAATTTCTAATTATAAGCTTATTGATAAAAATTCTAAAAGGACTGTTCTACTCATGTTTTGGAGGCACCACAGAGATTAGCAGAGACCTACCTGGATCATAATACATATTTGTGAGGTTGAATTGTCAGAAATTCTAAATGAATGCCAGAAGACAAAACATATCATGCACTGTAGGAAGGCCAAGTGAAGCTCAGAATTAGAACCATAGGCAAGTTTGGAGCATGTACCACATTCCTGCGATTCCCAGGTGGCACTAGTGGTAAAAAAATCTCCCTGCCAAGGTAGGAGACACAAGAGACAAGGGTTTGATCCCTGAGTCAGAAAGATCCCCTGGAGGAGGAAATAGCAACTTGCTCCACTATTCTTGCCTGAAAAATCCCATGGACAGAGGAGCCTGGTGTGCTATAGTCCATGAGGTCGCAAAGCCTTGGACACAACTGTGCAACTAAACATTCATTCACTGCATTCCTAGAACGCTGTCTCAATCAATTAACAGGAAGATAACCAAGAAAGCATCAAAACTTTAATTCCACAAAAGAAGGCTGAAGTTGGAAAAATTAATAACAGACTAGTACACTTGGACCACACAGGAAGACAGATGTTGAAACAAAGAAGGCTGTCAGATGCTATGCCTCTTTGCAGTGAAACTACACAATCCCCAAACACCTGGGTAAATCCTTTTGTGAGATCCCTTAGGATTCAAAGAGGAATCTGGCCTCTCTCAGTCAAGGGCTTACACTTGGAATGTAGACCTTGTTTCAGCCACAAAATGTGCAAAGGCATTCTTGATCATTTTCAGTCATGTTGCCAGACCAGAAAACTCTTCTGCGAAAAGTGTGTTCCCAGGAGCAAAACAATCCCTTCATTAGGCAGCTGTGGGAATGCACTGCACTTTAGGATCTCATCAAGGTGGAAATTTGGAGTAAGCAGAGTTTGTGAAAGAAGATGCTTTTCCTAAAGAAGGGAAAGGAGAACATCGGCCAAACCCATGTTATGTATCCTGTTCATTTACTTTACCTTGTAATCTATTACCTCTTTCCATAGCTGAACAGGGCTCACTTGATGCTTCAGGTACCTTCCTGGAAATTTGTACCAAGGGTCTTCTATTGTCATCATTGTAGCTCCCAGCATGGGTGCAGTGTCACTATTAATATTCTTTTCATTCCATTCTAAAGATTTACCTTAAATGTTACTTCTGGAATTTACTGGTGAATTAGCATGTTTCTTCAGTTTAGAAAGCACAGCCTATTCGAACACATACAATTTTGCATCTCTAATTTTTTAGGTCCTGAAGACTATTTTACTAAGTCTAGATAATAAATGTTTTCCAAAATTTTAATTCAGCCTCACACCCATGACTTGATAAATCCTTCTCATTTATAGTCATGCAATATGTGCTTACATCTTCAAAGGAATCAGGATAGTTCTAAAAAGGATAATAGGCTAATGTAGCAGTGGGGATATTGACGGTCTGGTATGCATGTGTGCTCAGTCATTAGTTCTGTCCACTCTTTTCTTGCAACCACATAGATTGTAGCCCATCAGGGTCCTCTGTCCATGGAATTTTCCAGGCAAGAATACTGGAGTGGGTGCCGTTTCCTCCTCCAGGGGATCTTCCTGACCCAGGAATCAAACCCATGTCTCTTGTGTCTCCTGCACTGGCAGGCAGAGTCTTTACTACTAGCACCATCTGGGAAGTCCGAAGGTCAATTAGAACCTTTTAATTCCTTCTGAATTGGCTTTCACATCGAGAAGGTTGTAACCATTCAAGTTGCATTATATCATGAACACAAACTGGTAAAAGACTGGTGAGTTCATTCCTCTATTGTTGATTGACTTCATTGTTCCATTTTCAAATCTTTTTAAAGCTCTCTTGTCTATATGGAGGTTCTCAGTGCATCTCCTGGACATAGGCGATGTGACCTCAGGAGCACAGTCAGGCATCTTGGCTCAAATTCTCTGAGAGTGCTGGTATAATGTTGTCCCTTGGCCTCCCCATCGGATCATTCTAATATAGAAGCGACATGGAGTCAGACAGATCAGATCTGAGCCCTAGCGCTGCCACTTTTTAGCAGATAAATTACTTCACCTCTAGGACTTTCAGTTATTTCATCTATGAAATTAATAATAGTGATATCGAAGTGCCTTGCTGAATACCAAGTAGATTCATTGAGATATTTGTGAATGCTCTAACAAACTGTTTGGTACAAAATAGACAGTACATACTACTTTTTCTGTCAATGGCTGAAATATACAACATAATATATTTTCTTAATGTTGTCTCTCCCTCCCTTGCCTTATATAAAACAATCACTCCCCAAAGCCATTACTCAAGTGTTTATTCTTCCTTGTTCTCATGTGGTCAGGTAAGAAGAGGCTATTTTTTTAGAAGAGGTGATTTTCTCATCTGTTTACTGGCTCTTCCAGACCTTCCTCTTCTACTTTCCCTTGAAGATCTTTCTTCCCATAACTTCATCCTCTCCCTCTCCATTGATTCATTTCCTTCAACTATGGTCATATTAAAAAGCAGAGACATTATTTTGCCAACAATGGTCCGTCAAGTCAAGGCTATGGTTTTTCCAGTAGTCAAGTATGGATGTGAGAGTTGGACCATAAGAAAGCTGAGCGCCGAAGGAAATGATGCTTTTGAACTGTGGTGTTGGAGAAGACTCTTGAGAGTCCGTTGGACTGCAAGGAGATCCAGCCAGTCCATCCTAAAGGAGATCAGTCCTGGGTGTTCATTGGAAGGACTGATGCTGAAGCTGAAACTCCAATACTTTGGCCACCTCATGCGAAGGGCTGACTCATTTGAAAAGACCCTGATGCTGGGAAAGATTGAGGGCAGGAGGAGAAGAGGACGACAGAGGATGAGATGGTTGGATGGCATCACTGACTCAATGGACATGAGTTTGGGTAAACTCCAGGAATTGGAGATGGACAGGGAAGCCTGACCAGCTGCAGTTCATGGGGTCACAAAGAGTCGGACACAACTGAACGACTGAACTGAACTGAACTGATAGTTATATTCAAACACTTTTTATCTTAAAAAAAAAATACCTAAGCAAATAAAAAGTATCTGCTTTGATTCTGTGCCCCTATTGTTATTACTATAACAATCTCTTTCTTGACATAAAAGACAAGTGAATGTGAAATGAATAAGTCAGAACTCTTGCTCTGAGTTTTTTCATGGTACTGGAAATAATAGATCTCCATTATCAAATTTAGTACATTATAGTGTGGTTCTGTTCCCTCACTTGTAAACAGAAGATAATAATAGTTAATTTTTTGCTCATGCAAATCTGATGTGGAACTGGCAGCCTTCCACGTATTTCATGACCAAGGAAGAGAAAGCTTCATCTTTCTATGGAAAGTTTTGAAGGACCTAGTCTACCACTAGCTTACATTGCTTATAAGCAATTGGTCACATCCAGTTGACCAGAACTAAGTCACATGTTCCCAAACTAATGGCAAGTATAAGGCAGGTGTGCATGCTCAGTTGTGTCTGACTCTGCGACTCTATGTACTGTAGCCCGCCAGGCTCCTCTATCCATGGAATTTTACAGGCAAGAACACTGACATGGGTTGCCATTCCCTACTCCAGGGGAATCTTCCCAACCAAGGGATTGAATGCGAATCTCTTGAATTTCCTGCATTGGCAGGCCAATTCTTTACCATTTCTCCATCTGGCACATATAAAGAAACCTGAAAACACAGTTCTTATGCATTCCCAGGAAGAAAAACTATGGTCAACATACAGTGTTATCTCTGCCTAACATGAATATCATCTCTTTAGTTACTGTTTATCTCACTAGTATGTAATTTCCTCAGGGAAATGTACTCAATGTGTCTCTTTTTGCTTCTCTGCAGTACATGGCAAGCATTCAGTAAATGTTTGTGAAGTGACTGACAGAGTCATTGACTGAATGAGCAACCCACTGAGAAAAAATGAATGGCTGATGACCTGAAGTTTGCTAGTGGTTAAAACTAGAACACAATATCACAGATAGTCCTACTGGAAGACGATTCACTGTGGGTCTTTCACATTTCTGTACATCTTGCCAGTAGTCATTGGCTGTCCCTTGTTCTAGACTACAATTTCAAGGATGTTCACCTAGCAATCCGCCTTAGAAGACAGAGAAAAATGTTTCCCACTAGAGCTAAGAGAAGTTTTGTTCACAGCCTTTTAAGATGGAGATGATGCTCTGAAACAAAGGACAGATGTAGCTACAATTCAGTAAAATAATGTCTAACTCCAGAGCAAAAGGAAAGCAGGCTTACTGCCCTTTATAAAAGATTCAAGTGCCCAGGTGCCCAAAGTTCAGAATTTGTCCCCTATAAGGCACCCCACTACCTGTGCAGGTATCGTTTGACCCTATTCACATCACCCTATGGAAACAGCCTCAGAAAATCAACACCAAAATGCAGATACTTTGGCTACTGCTATTGCTGTGAGTAATAAATAGGCCTTCATCTCTCACCCAGGAGTCTCAATTCTCCTACCAGCTTCCATGAAACTGTGTCAGCTTCACTTGTTTGTTTGTAAGCAGTGTAAAATCTCAGACCTTTCACAGTTTTAGACAACTTCTTCCACTAGAAATTTGCATTGTTTTATGTTCATTTTACTTGTAGCTTGCTTTGTTTTGCATGACCTTTGTACATAAAGTTAAGAATCCAGCTCTGCCCCCTCCCCTGACAAAATATTTTGCATATCTTTGCTTGTTTTGGTCCTTGTTTGGCAGATAAATGCAAAAGCAGTTTCCTGTATTTATTTACCCAAAAAATAGCCATTTTGTTACTGATGTAAAAAAATTGTCATGCTGCTGACAATTATATATTTTTGAAGTTCAGTAAAAGCTGTTGAGGTCATTACTCCCCCTCGCTAAAGTTACAAAGATCCCTGTTCACAAAAGGCATTAGCAGACTTTGTGATTAGAATGATCTAACACACAAGAGGTTCTGTTAATACATGGCATGTTCCAAGGAATTTGGAACATTTCAGAATGTCTTTCCGCCTCCCTTTTGTTCCGGTGGACACAATCTTTGCAAGAGTGCAGGTGTGTTCCTGAGATGGTTGTACTTGAAGGGAACAAGCACTGTGCCAGGAGCCAGTGGAAGCATTTTTCCAGTTTCCCATAGGAAAAAATTGAATGGAATGGTAAATCGTTTGTGAAGCCAGATGAAAGCAATGCATTAATGCATGGATTTGTACCATTCCTTGTTCTCTGAGACGCCCACTAGGTTGTCTCGCTGCAAATGGCCCACTGGAGTCAAAAGAGAATACATACAAATTTCTTAAGAATCAAATGGGTTTTCCGTTGGCTAACACTGATGAATCCTCAGTCTCTAAAGAGTTCTTCAAACTCGGTTCTTCAACAGTGATTCTCTTGGAATATTATGGAAAACCTGTAGTCTTACTCAGAGTGGAAAGATTCAAGCTGCTTCCTGAAACAGTGGAAGAGGGGTGGGTGATGTCCTCTCTCAACAATTGGTGAGGAAGACTAACAGCACAGTGATTTATGCTTTAGCAATTTGTAATAAAAGAGTAATTTCCTCCTGCTTAACAAGAAATTCTTAATGGATTCAGTTATTTATTCATTTCTAACAAGGACAAGGTTGTTTTCCTAAAAGAAATGGAATTAAAGCTGCCATAAAAGCTAGAATTGGCAGAGTTCTAGAAACCTTTTTTCTCTTTTAATTTGAAATAAGAATTATACACATATAATTCCCAAAATGAGCCTAAAAAAGAAATAACTAGTTTGATTTTTATGGGTTATGTTCTTTAAGATGGTATAAAGAATCATGTTTTTATCAACATCTGTTGATGCTCAAGGCACCATAAAATAAGGACTTTATTTCATAGGGCTTCATCTCTGAATTTGCTTTTTTTTTAAAAACTGATCAAGACTAACATATATCTATACATATATTGATTTGTTCATGGCAGGAACCCATCACAAGCTGTACTGCTATCTCCTTCATGTTCTTGCTCTGAGATTTGGACCAGGCCACCAGAAAAGCTGTCTAGTTCATTACTTAGTGCTAGAAGACAGTAGTCTTTTTCTGTTACTCAAGCATGAGACTCAGTAAGAAAAAAAAAATTGCAACATTGTGTCAAGATGTCTAAGTGAAATTCTTTCACTGCTTCTGGCACAGTGCTTGTCCTCTCTGAGGATGACCACCTGAGGAACATATCTTCAACTCTAGCAAAGACTGCATTCACCAGAACAAAGGGAAGTAGAAAGACATTCCAAAACATTCCAAACTGCTTGGAACAAGATATGTATTAACAAACCCTCTTGTCCATTAAGTCATTCTAATTACAATGTCTGCTAATGACAGGGTCAGGAACCTCATGTAAAATCAGAATGAGATCAATGAGTGATCCTTCCCAGTCACCTGTTTGTACAAATGTGCCCTTTGCAAACTGACTGGTCATGGGTGTTAGTATGCGAAAAGGAGTGGGGATGAGGAAATTGAGATCTTTCAGATATTCTACTAAGGCCCGGATAATATAGCCAACTGCTCCCTGGATGTTTTTGTTCTTTATAGTTATGGCTCGAAACAAGTTATGTTGGGGTCTTCATTTGTTTGCTCATATAACTAGGAAACATTTATTGTAGCGTGACAAGAACACCTAGAAAA
Source organism: Cervus canadensis (assembly GCF_019320065.1). Lineage (NCBI taxonomy): Eukaryota > Metazoa > Chordata > Mammalia > Artiodactyla > Cervidae > Cervus > Cervus canadensis. The sequence goes on from NC_057398.1 coordinate 12,217,072, forward strand.
ACAAAAATACCTTGCACACCCTCGAGTCACGTGATTATTTACCAGCATAGATGGCTACTGTTGGCATGAGACTGTCTAGTTGGTTTGGGCTGCAGTAAAAGGATGCCACAGACTGGGTAGGTAACAGACAACAGAAATTGATTTCTCACGGTTCTGGAGGTTGGAAGCCTAAGATCAGGATGCCAGCATAGTTGGGTTCTATTGAGGGTCCTCTTCTTGGTTGCACATGACCATTTCTCATTGTATCCTTCAGTTCAGTTCAGTTCAATCACTCAGTCGTGTCCAACTCTTTGCGACCCCATGAATCGCAGCACGCCAGGCCTCCCTGTCCATCACCAACTCCCGGAGTTTACTCAGACTCATGCCCATCGAGTGGGTGATGCCATCCAACCACCTCATCCTCTGTCATCCCCTTCTGTATCCTTACACAGTATTAATAGAAGGGGCACAGGAGTTCTCTGGAGTCTCTTTGTAAGGGCTCTTATCCCATTCAGGAAGCTCCCTCCCTCTTATAATCTAGTCACCTCCTAGAGGCCTCATCTCTTAATACCATCACATCCAGTATTAGGCTTCAGTTTTGGAGGTACACATTCAGCCCCTAGGAAAGATAATCAAATCTTTAAGTGTCTACAGCTACAGACTGTCTACAGAGTCTCTACAACTACAGACTCTAGAAAATTCTAGGCCCCTCTAGAAAAATTTCATGCTTTCCTACTCTATGCTCTTCTGATTTTCCTTTCCCCAGACGCTCAGGAGCAATGGGGAGGGATGCCAGGGAAGTGTTGTCCTGACAACTATGTAGGAAGAGTCATTTGCACTGTCATCCTTGCTGTGGCCCCACTAGTTCAGAAGTCTGCCCTTCACCATGGATCCAGGCTAGAGACGAGAGGACTAGGCTTCTATTTGGTTAAGTGAATGGACATTCCCCTGTCACTTTTGTAAGTTCAAGATTTCCCTCTGTCCAGAGATTTGGTAGAATAGAAGCCCAGCTTGTACGAATGACTGAAATTCAAGAATTTGCTTTCTGCCTCAACTTCCCTCCTGTTAAAGGTGGACAGACAGGTCTGTACCAAGTGATAAGCCAACCACTGTGTTTCATAGCCAGTTTGGCTCACAGCAGATGGCAGTACCAGACAGGAGAGATGAACTGGTTGAACTAACCTCCTCTGGCCTTTGGGTTACACTCAAGTGAAGCTTGTCTTCCCTTCATGATGCTCCTTCTGAAGCCAGGAGTCTGTGCCTGGTTCTAACACATCAGCCTTGTGAACCTCACCCTTATTTTTACTTTTTTTTTTTTATTATGGTAAAAGTCATACAATATAAAACACACTAGTTTAACCATATTTAACTACACAGTTCAGTGGAACTAAGTACATTCATACAGTTGTGCAACTCCCACCATCATCTATCTCCCAAATTTTTTGCTTTTTTATACTGAAACTTGGGCTTCCAGATGGCACAGTGGTAAAGAATCGTCCTGCTAATGCAGAAGCCACAGGAGATGCAGGTTCAATCCCTGGGTCAGGAAGATCCCCTAGAGTAGGAAATGGAAACCCACTCCAGTATTCTTGCCTGGAAAATTCCATGGACAGAGGAGTCTGGCGGGCAACAATCCATGGGGTCGCAAGGAGTTGGACACGACTGAGTGACTTGAGCACGCAAACTGAAACTCTGTTCCCATTAAACACTAGCTCCCTGCCCGCCTTGCTCTCTTGCTACCCTTTCAACACACTCATTTCTCATTCCATACTCCTTCAGGGGACGTTTTTTTTTTTCAGTTTGAATAACTGAACCAGGAGTTTCTGTCTAGCATTCAAAGCCAGGAAATCAATCTGGTTTCGGACAAGCTGAACTAGAGTCTGCACCACTTTTCACCGCTACACTGTGGGTCTGCATTTTCCATTAAAGTACACATGACAGTGGATTTGCCTGTTTAAAAAAATGTTTCCTGGCCAGGCATCCCAACTTTCAGCACCACTGACCTCTGACCAAAGACCTGCAGGCCTTTCCTCTTTGCTTCTGTCTTTTTGATTTCCTCTTCAGTGCCAGTATAACTTCCCAGGCAAAGTTGACTTGTCTTGATTTATCTTTGCAAAGCAGCAGTAGCAGAGTTAGTGCCTTAGCCCTGCCCCACTCATCATAAGCTTTTCCTTGGAGCAGCTCCTGTTATACTGGCATAGTTGCTATGCCAGGAAGGTAGTAGGTTATGCCAGGAAGTCAGAGTCATGGACGGAGGCATCTGTCACTTTAATGCCAGAATCACTGTCAAGTGCTGTTTTCTCCTACTAGCATTGAAAGTAAAGTGGTCACACTCTATGCTTCAGTATTATTTTAAGAAAAATTCATTTCAATCTACAAATCCTGCTTATAGAACATGGTCTTCAAGAAAGGTGTGATCTGTTTTTGCTGATGTCTCTAATAATGCATGCTTCCACCAACATGCTTATTTCTGCAACAATAGGTCTTTTTAAAATAACTCTTTATTTTGTATTGGGGTATACAATGATAACAATGTTGATTGTTAATCAAAACTTATTAACACTGATTACCAATGTGGTGACAGATTCAGGTGGACAGTGAAAGGACTCAGCCATATACATATATCCATTCTCCCCCAAACTCCCCTCCCATCCAGGCTGCCACATAACATTGAGCAGAGTTCCCTGTACTATATGGTAGGTCCTTGTTGGTTATGCATTATAAATAAAGCAGTATGTACACATCTATCCCAACCTCCCTAACTATCCCTTCCCTCCATCCTTCCCCAGACAACTATAAGTTCGTTCTCTAAGTCTGTGAGTCTGTTTCCATTTGCCTACAACGATAGGTCTTAGTTACACTTGTACATCATGATCCTAAAAATGATCATCAAAACTAGTGGAATTCTCAGGGTGTTTAAAGAGGGTTTCAGAATGGAACCATTTCCCATAAATCCTGAAACAGATTTGGAAACAGACAAGCCCAGATTCAGATATTAGCTCTGCCACTTACTAGCTCTTAGACCTTGGGCAAGCTTCAGATACAGTTCCCACATCTGTAAAATGGGGATGAAGAAAGCAATCACAGTGAACAAGCGGTGCTGCATCTCACGCACTATGCTGAGTGTTTTACAGCCATCATGCCATTTAATCCTCACGACCAGCCAGCAAGTTACACTGTGCTCATACCCATTTTAGAGAGGGGAACACTGAGGCTTGGAAAGTGTGAGTGTCCTCACCGTGTTGACGTGGGGATGACTGAGGAGAACCACGTGGGGGGCTTCCCACTGGAACAGTTAATGCTGCTGCTGTTCATCATCACTCCAGGTCCCCTTCTCGAACGTGTCCTTTTAATACTTTAGTCCATTCATGTACTCATTTCTTGGAACACACTTTGGTTGTTTGTCAAAGTCTTTTCCTTCCTGTCTCACAGTCATCACTCTGTAAGTTTTTCATTTCACGTTCTTTCTACTTTCCTTAACGTGTCGGAAGTGAGATGATCAGGTCTGTGGAACAGAAAAAGGTAACTTGTATTCTTCAGTTTCACATTCTTAAAGTTAAAGGCACCTTCTCTCTTAACCGAACATATGGTGAATACTTAAGCTGCTGTGTTTTACATTATTTTGATTTATGGATCCACCAGATAAGCTTTCACTTTAGGCAAACTTTGGAGTTCCCTTGATTTTTATTATTTATTTTTCTGATTGCTCAAGTTATACAAAATTCAAACACTGTAGAAATACTTAAGTTTAGAAAGGGACGAAAGTCCTCCTCACCAAAAATGTCAAAGATGGCCACAGTTAACCAAATGAAATACATCCCTCCATCTTTTTTCTCTCTGCATACTAATTTATTATTTCTATTATTTATTTACACATATATATACACATTTACACACATATATATACACATTTATATATAGGTATAAATGTATTTCATTCTTTTCAATGACTCTTTAGTATTTTGTTGTGTGAATATGCCTAACAATTCATGTAATTCTCATATAATTTGCCTCTCAGGAAGTCAAGCATCTAAGGAGCACACACCCATACATATATGCACACCAGGTGTAATATCTCCCATAAGCCCGTTTCTGCTCCTGGGAAATTCTTTCATTACTTCTTTGCTATTGAAATACTTTATTTCTAGATGTGTTCTATTCTGTCCCAATCCTGGTACCCTGGGTTGGTAACTCATTAAATGATTAACACTTGGAGCTTGGTGCCTGGATAAATTGAGGGGGAAGGAGAAGAAAGTGAAAATGAAGATACAAAAGAAACACTTTTGCCATTATGGTTGTTTTCTGAGTGGTCGTTTTCACAGGGCCTGGATAGTTGTCTGGGGTCAGAGTGCAAAAGAATGACCACAAAGAAGCATAAAGTAACTTTTTGGGGGTGATTATAAGCATGTAATTATATGTGTTATATGTGCAGTTATACATTTGTCAAAACTTATCTAACTATGGGCTTCCCTGATAGCTCAGTTCTGAGGTAAAGAATCTGCCTGCAGTGCAGGAGACCCCGGTTCGATTCCTGGGTGGGAAGATCCCCTGGGAAAGGGAAAGGCTACCCACTCCAGTATTCTGGCCTGGAGAAGTCCATGGATTGTATAGACCATGGGGTCACAAAGAGTCAGACATGACAGAGTGACTTTCACTTATCTAACTATGCTTAAAATGGGTGCATTTTATTTTATGTAAGTTATATGAAATAAACATATAAAATTTTGTTTAATGTTATGTGTTGTCTATTATTTTCTCATTATCCTGAATTCATCTTGTCTTTGTTTACTGTAACTTTATAAATCAGGGGCTACTTTATAATCTTTTCTGAGTCTCTTACATCTCCTACTCGGCAGGCAGATTCTTTACCACTAACACCACATGAGAAGCCCAGTCACAGGCATTAGTATACTTATTATATAGCCAATTAGGAGCATATCCCATTTAAAAGAAGTGTGCCTTTCTCTGTTTGGTGGAGAAGTTGTATGTGTTTTTTCCCAAGCTTTATGAATATTTAGAGTTTGCTCTTGGTGATCAGCTCTCTGTGACTTTAATTGAGATTAACTTAAATTTATCAATTTATTCAGGAAAAATTGTCAGCTTTTCAGCTTCAGTTTTTATTTAAGTTTCTTATCTAGAAAAATGCTAAGTATCTCTTCTCAAGCTGTTTTATGTGACTCAGGGATTTTTCATTAGCTTTCTTGAGTCTTTTCTTAAATATTTCTAACTATTTTATATTTCTTATGCTATTATATTTGAGTTTTCTTCTTTTATACATTCAAGTTACTTTTTGTTGATAAGGAGAAAACTGTTGGTTTTTATGCCAGTATATTTACTTCGTAATTACTAATTTTCTCCTTTTTGTATATCCTGGTTTTCAGCCACAATACCTACAGATAATAAAATAATTTCCATTTCCCTCTCCAGTATTTGTAATTCTTATTTATTTTACTTGCTTATAACATTAGCTAGCATTTTCAAAATAATATTAAGTAAAAGGGGTAATATTCTTATCTCTGATTATAATGACAATCAATGCCTACAGTGTTTATCACTAAATAAATGTTAGCTAGTGGTTTGTGGTAGAGTTTCCTTACCAAAAAAACTCAATGACTTATAAGGTCACTTTACCAGGAATTTATATTTTAGAAATATTTTCAGCACTGAGGTAAAATCACCCCCATTGTTAAGTTGCTCCAGTGTCTTCTCAGTATAATGAGAAGAAAATCCCAAATTCCTTACTATAGTCTATAACAGGGGCCCATAACCCCGGGCCACACAGCAGGAGGTGAGTGGTGGATGGCAAGCAAGTGAAACTTCTACATTTACTGCCGCTCACCATTGTTCACATTACAGCCTGAACTCCACCTCCCATCAGATCTGGGGTCAGCATTAGGTTCTCATAGGAGCACGAACTGTGAACTGTGAACTGTGCATGTGAGGGATCTAGATTGCATGCTCTTTCTGAGAACCTAATGCCTTATGATCTGATTCTGCATTAGGGTGAGTTGTATAATTATTTCATTATACAACACAATGTAATAATAATAGAAATAAAAAGCACAATAAATGTAATACACTTGAATCATCCTGAAACCATCTTCCACACATCCCTAGAAAAATTGTCTTCCACACAACCAGTCTCTGGTACCAAAAAGGTTGGGGACCACTGTTCTATAAGACCTGAAGAGTTCTTGTCATCAACAAACCTTCAACCTTATCTCTCCCTTTGGCTCTGACATATTAACTCAAGTCTTATTGTCTTTTGGTTCATATGCAAGCCAAGTTTTTTCTTAACGCAGGGCCTTTGCACCTACTATTCTCTTTGCCTAAAGAAAATTACTTCCAGATTATTTCATACCTGAATCTTTCTTTTCACTTAGATTGTGTCTCAAATATCCTCTCCTTAGAAACATCCAGTATAAAGAAATTATCCAAACTCTGGTCCCTCTCTAACATACCTACCTTTATTTATACTTGATACAATCTGATATTATTTTATGTACATGCATAATTTTTCTGTCCCAATCACCTCCCAACTAGAATATAAGCTCCATGAGAATAGTCTTGTCCAGGATTTTGCAAAAGTTTTACAGAAATGGCCAGATGGTAATTATTATTATTATTATTATTATTTTGCAGTATGGGCCATATGGTGTGTATTGCATTTAGCTACTCTTCCCTTATGGGAAGTCCAGGTGACTCAGTGGTAAAGAATCTGCCTGCCAATGCAGGAGCTACAGGATGCATGGCTTCTATCCCTGGGTCAGGAAGATCCCCGGGGGAGGAAATGGCAACCTACTCCAGTACCCTTGCTGGAATAGTCCCTTGAACAGAAGAGGCTGGTGGGCTACAGTCCATGGAATTGCATAGAGTCAGACATGACTGAAGCGACTGAGCATGCACGCACTCTGCCCTTATCAGTTCAGTTCAATTCAGTCGCTCAGTCATGTCCGACTCTTTGCAACCCCATGAATCACAGCACGCCAGGCCTCCTTGTCCATCACCAACTCCCAGAGTCCACCCAAACCCATGTCCATTGAGTCGGTGATGCCATCCAGCCATCTCATCCTCTGTCGTCCCCTTCTCCTGTCCCCAATCCCTCCCAGCATCAGGGTCTTTTCCAATGAGTCAACTCTTCACATGAGGTGGCCAAAGTATTGGAGTTTCAGCTTCAACATCAGTCCTTCCAATGAACACCCAGGACTGATCTCCTTTAGGATGGACTGGTTGGATCTTCTTGCAGTCCAAGGGACTCTCAAGAGTCTTCTCCAACACCACAGTTCAAAAGCATCAACTCTGTCCTTATAGCATAAAAGAAACTATAGACAATAACCTAAATGAATGGTCATGGCTATGCTCCAATAAAACTTTATTTAAAAAACAGATAGCAGAACAAATTTGCCCCAGGCACCATATTTGCCAACTTCTGTCTAATCAGTCTTGTTCTTTTCTTCATCCTCAATGCCTAGGAAAGTATCTGGCTCATAGCAGGTAATCAATAATATTTACGGAAAGCATGAATGGTCATTACAATTTTATTTTGATACACTTACTCAGTCTTGCAGAATGTGGTACATTTACCATTTTTACTTTTAATTGATTTCATTTTTTAAAATAAAATTTAAATATTTTTTACTTGAAAATCTTTCTTTTATTCTTAAAATACATACTTTATACTTAATTGCAATCAGAGGTTTTTTAATTCAAGTAGGGCTGATTTAAGTGCAACATAAAGATATAAATTTTTTATAGATTATACTCCATCTAAAGTTATTATAAAATGTTGGTTATATTCCCTTTGCTATACAACATATCCTTAGCTTATTTACTTCATACACAGAGTTTGTACCTTGTAATCCTATTGGGAGCCAGATCTGGCATGATGCAGTATCTGAGTGGAGAGAGGCGAGCCACTGATGGTGCTTAAAGAGACAGCGGATTGGGAGAAGCCCAGAAGGATCACTGGAGCCAGGACCACCCCAATCTGCACCACAACCCACGCTGAACACCTACTCCAGCCCATCTGGCCCCAGCACTGTTTCCCTGTAGGGCAACGGTGCAGGTGCTGGAAGCAGGCATAGCTAGCTCAGACATGACCTTCAGGCTTCTGTTCCAGCGACTTAGGGCCTGACTTTGCCCTCCAATGGGATGGTGTTGGCCGCTGAACAGAGGAAACGCCAGGGTTCACACCTGGCTCTGGCTCTGGCCCCATCCATCTCCGGCCCCACCTCCTACCAAGTAGGAGCCAGCCCATCCTGGGGAAAGACATGATTCTTGCTCACTTCAGATACCGTTCTCCCACCAAAGTCACTGGGAAGCCTGTATGGGATACTACCACACAAGGACACTTCTTTAAGACTGGGAAAGGTAACTCTTTCATCTAATTTCACTGAGGCAGAGAGAATAGGGCAAAATGAAAAGGCAGAGAAATTTGTTTCAAATGAAAGAACAAGGAAATAATTCTGAGAAAAAGACTACTGAAACAGATAAATAATTTACCAAGTAAAGAGTTCAATCAAGGCTTCTGAAAATGATGCTTCTGTGCTGAGAAAGCTTGATAAAAACATTGTTTAAGAGTGTTTAAGCATCTATCAGGGTTTAGCTGTACAGAATTGTGCAAATTCACTAACACAGTACTTTTGAAAGAAGACAATAATAATAATTGTTATTATTATTTGTTAACTATAATAATTAGAGCTTAAAATAGTTTATTATTCTCTTTGTGTTATACTTTGTACTGAGCAATTAACAAATTGATCATTTTATTATAATTTGTTAAAAGTTCCTAAGAAATAAGAATTTAACTTGATAGATGCATCCCAGTGTGGATTTCATAATTTTCAAGTAAAGTATCTTCTTTCAAGTATTACTCTTATAAATAAAGTTGAAATGATCTCTACTCTCATGATTATTGAAGAACAAAAAATAAAATATAAATCAATATGAAAGTTAACTGTCCAATTGTTACCATTTTGTAAACATTAAATATACTGAAATCAGGTCAGTGGTCATTAGACTATACAGACAGACACTGAGAGTGCAGTTTGTGAATTATCTGGGTCCATTAGCCCTCCCTTCCTTTCTTCTTTCTTTTCTTCACTCCATTCTTCCTCCTGACCTCTCTCTCACCCTCCTTCTTTCTCTTTCTCTTCCCTGGTCTCTCTCCTCTCCATCTCTCCAAATAAGTTTGGTTGCCGGAACTGTTCAGAAGATATAAGCCATGTGAAGGTAGTATCAGAAATCTGTCAATATCTTGGCAGTTTGAAAAGACAGTTGGTAAGCAAAAGACCTAATAAGACCTAATATAAGATTTTATTGGTGTGTATTCCCATTATTTAATGTGCATTTCAGTTACCTACGTTGACCCCCTCTATTCAGAGTGAATGGATAGATATGAATTGGCATCTATTGCCAGGAGGAAAGGAAAGTATATAGTAGTGTAACGAACAAATGTAAAAAGAGTATATTTTATTTGGGATTTTGCTTTACATTTTAATCGTGAAATTTATCAAGACAAAAATAAAATACTCTTAGTAGACAAATCTAACCCAGCCAAACTTCTAAATGTGACAAAAAAAGTGGGTATGAGTAAGATTATTTAGATCAGTTACTAAGGAAGTTTTAAAAAATTCTTTAAAGTAACTTAAGAACATATTATCTCTGCAGATGGTGACTGCAGCAATGAAATTAAAAGACGCTCGCTCCTTGAAAGGAAAGTTATAACCAACCTAGACAGCATATTAAAAAGCAGAGACATTACTTTGCCAACAAAGGTCTGTCTAGTCAAAGCTATGGTTTTTCCAGTAGTCATGTATGGATGTGAGAGTTGGACTATAAAGAAAGCTGAGCACTGAAGAATTGATGCCTTTGAACTGTGGTGTTGGAGAAGACTCTTGAAAGTCCTTTGGACTGCAAGAAGATCCAACCAGTCCATCCTAAAGGAACTCAGTTCTGAATATTCATTTGAAGGACTGATGTTGAAGCTGAAACTCCAATACTTTGGCCACCTGATGCAAAGAACTGACTCATTTGAAAAGACCCTGATGCTGGGAAAGACTGAAGGCAGGAGGAAAAAGGGATGACAGAGGATGAGATGGTTGGATGGCATCACCGACTCAATGGACATGAGTTTGAGTTAACTCTGGGAGTCAGTGATGAACAGGGAGGCCTGGCACGCTGCAGTCCATAGGATCGCAAAAAGTTGGACACGACTGAGTGACTGAACTGAAGAAAATATTATAGTTTATTATACAATGTTCATATATCTATTTCACAAATTTTTCCTATAAAGTAATTCTTATACATTTATATGACCAGCAATCCTCCTTCTAGTTGCTTACTCAAGAAAAGTGAAAACTTGTGCTTTCACACAAAAAATGTGTATTTGAATATTTATAGTGACTTTATTCATAATTACCCAAAACTAGAAACAACTGAAATGTCTTTCAGTTGGTGAATGATGAATGGATAAAGAAACAGTTATATCCATAAAACAGAACATTGCTTAGCAATTAAAATGAGTGAGTTTCTAATACACTCTAAAAAAACAAATAAATTGCAAATGCGTTACACTAAGTGAAAAAGCCAAATTCAAAAGGATAGATATTATATGGCTCCATTTATATGACAAAAATACAGGGACATAGATTCAATGGAATCTTGATCAGAATCCTGGCACGTTAATTTGCGTATATCAACAAACTGATTCTACAGCTTATATGGAGAGGCAAAGACCCAGCACAGCCAATGCGATACTGAAGGAAAGAAGAAAGAACAAAGTTGGAGAACTGACACTATCAGACTTTAAGACTTAATTGTAATGCTATAGTAATCAAGACAGTCTGGAATCAGTGATAAAACAGAAAAATAGATCAATGGAACATAATATAGAGCCCAGAAACAGATCCCCAGAATATAGAAAACATCTTTGATGAAGGAGCAAAGGCAATACAATGAGGTGAAGATAGTCTCTTCAACAAATAGTTCAGGAGCAAGTAGACAGTCAATGTTCAAAAAATGAATATAGACACAGACCTTAGACCCTTTACAAAAATTCACTCAAAATGAATCACAAACCTAAATGCAAAGTGTTGAGCTGGAAGACTCCTAAGTTGATAACATAGAAAAAAAGTAAATAACCTTGAGTATTACCTTTAGGTGAAAAAAAATACACAATTCATGGAAGAAATAATTGATAAAACAGACTCCATTAAAATTAAAAACTTCTGCTCCACAAAAGAAAATGTCAAGAGAATGATAGATAAGACAAGCCACAATTGGAGAAAATACATGCGAAAGGCACATAAGATAAAAGACTGATTCAAAATATACATCATTACTTACAACTTAATACTAAGGGAACAAATATTTAACTGAAAAATTAGCTAAAAACTTTACCAGACAACTCACCAAAGAAGATGTACAGATGGTAAACAAACATATGAAAGATACTCTGCATTTTATGTCATCGAGCAAATGCAAATTGAAACACTAATAAAATATCACTATTATTGTTCAGTTGCTAAGTCGTGTCTGACTCTTTGAGACCTCATGGACTACAGCACACCAGGCTTCCCTGTCCATCACTAACTCCCAGAGCTTGATTAAGCTTATGTCCATCGAGTTGGTGATGCCATCCAACCATCTCCTTCTCTGTCTGTCCCCTTCTCCTTCCCCTTCAAACTTTCCCAGCATCAGGGTCTTTTCAAATGAGTCAGTTCTTCGTATGAGATGGCCAAAGTATTGGAGCTTCAACTTCAGTATCAGTCCTTCCAATGAATATTCAGGACTGATTTCATTTAAGATTGACTGGTTTGATCCCCTTGCAGTCCAAGAGACTCTCAAGAGTCTTCTCCAACACCGCAGTTCAAAAGCATCAATTTTTCAGCTCTCAGCTTTCGTTATGGTCCAACTCTCACATCTATCCATGACTACTGAAAGAAGCATAGCTTTGATTAGATGAACCTTTGTTGACAAAGTAATGTCTCTGCTTTTTAATATGCTGTCTAGGTTGGTCATAGCTTTTCTTCCAAAGAGCAAACGTCTTTTAATTACATGGTTGCAGTCATCATCTGTAGTGATTTTGGAGACTGAGAAAATAGAGTCTGCTGCTGTTTCCATTGTTTTCCATCTATTTTCCACAAAGTGATGGGACCAGATGCCATGATCTTCATTTTTTTTGAATGTTGAGTTTTAAGCCAGTTTTTTTCACTCTCCTCTTTTACCTTCAACAAGAGGCTCTTCAGTTCCTCTTCACTTTCTGCCATAAGGGTGGTGGCACCTGTATATCTGAGGTTATTGATATTTCTCCAGTGACCTTGATTCCAGCTTGTGCTGCATCCAGCCCAGCATTTTGCATGATGTACTCTGCATATATGTTGAATAAGCAGAGTGGCAATATACAGCCTTGATTAACTCATTTCCCAATTTTGAACTGGTCTGTTGTTCCATATCCAGTTCTAACTTTTGCTTCTTGACCTGCATACAGGTTTCTCAGGAGGTAGGTCAGTTGTTCTGGTATTCCCATCTCTTTAAGAATGTTCCACAGTTTGTTATGATCCTTACAGTCAATGGCCTTAGTGTAGTCAATGAAGCAGATTTTTTTTTAATGCCCTTGCTTTTTCTATGATCCAACAGATGTTGGCAATTCGATCTCTGCTTCCTCTGCCTTATCTGAATCCATTTTGTACATCTGGAAGTTCTTGGTTCACATAGTACTGAAGCCTAGCTTGAAGGATTTTGAGCATTACCTTGCTAGCATGTGAAATGAGCACAGTTACCTGATAGTTTGAACATTCTTTGGTGTTGCCTTCTTTGAGGATGGAATGAAAGGTGACCTTTTCCACTCCTGTGACCACTGCTGAGTTTTCCAAATTTGCTGGCATATTTAACAGCATCATTTGCTGCATGTAAATTAGCCTCAATAAAACTGAATGATAAATAGAAATAATCAAGGTAATAAAAGAAGACTTTTTTTCATATATTATTTATAACTTTGAGAATCAAAGACTATGAGAGTTTTTACCTGTTTAATCTTTGGTGTTAACTAGTAGTGGAGGACAGGGGAGTCTGGTGTGCTGCAGTCCATGGGGTTGCAGAGTCAGATACAACTTAGTTACTGAACAACAACAAAATAATTGTCTGAAATTTCTAAACTGCTTAGTAACCAGTACAAATTATATTTAAAAAATATAAAATATATTTTCTTCACCAATATAATGGCATAAAATGAAAAAAATGAAGCAGGCAAGAATACTGGAGTGAGGTGCCATTCCCTCCCTCTAAGGGATTTTCCCAACCCAGGAATCAAGCCTGGGTCTCCCACGTTGCAGGTAGGTTCTCTGCCATCTGAGCCACCAGGCAAGCTCATATAATGGCATAGAACTCAGAATATGGTCTATTTAGCTGAGTTCTGAGGAATAAAATGAAAAAGTATTTCAAATGTCAATTATAATAAGTTAGTGGTTTTGATTTGTCTTGACCCAAAGGTGAATGTTGATGCTTCCCTCTGGGTATCAGCGTTGTCCTTCCCTCAGGGCTTCTGGTCCTGAAGACAACTGAAGGCAGTTCTCCCAGGAGAAACCTCCCCAGAGACATAGCGGAAAGAAAAGCTGACGAAACTACTTTTTTAGCAGAGCAGGTTGCTGATGCTTCTTGAATACCAAGTATATTTTGAATCAATAAGTCTAACTACAGTTGTATACCTTGGCAATATGTATATATATATTTATTATCATCACAGCCACTTGATATAATCACTTTGATTCACTTTTATCTTCCTCTAGTTAAAATTGCTAGTATTATGGGATTTCTCTCAAGTCATAGAGACTCGATATAAACCCAATTTAAAAGTGACTTTCACTTTCACATTATCAAATGATTTTTGTGTCTAAATGTTGTGGAGCTGTGGTGGCTCCATGATATTTCTTCAGTCTTCTTTTTATTACTACTGGATGGTCCTATTTCTTTTGCTGTGAGAAAAGATAAAATGCTTTGATATCATATGTGGGATGTTTTAATTAAGCATATATTGGCTGTATTGTAAATTTTTTCCAATACCATCAGGGAAAAGAATTTCTGAATAAAATCATTTGTGTCTTCAGTAAAATACAGAAAGCTGTGGTTCTGAGATAATGCTTTTAATTCAGTAGATATATTTGTCTTCATTATCACATTTACATTATAATGTCTGACCAGTTGTCAGGTTTTTTTTTGAAGGAAGAGCAAAGCCAACTATGTCTTTAATACATGACACCAAAGCCAATTTCATAAATTAGCTGAACTAAGTATCACTTAAATATAGAACAAGTGCTTACAGATTGATGGAGCATATGGCTGCAGGGGAAAAAAAAAATGCCACTTGGCTCATAGCAAGCATCCAGAGGACAAAGGAGTATTACCAATTCATTAGTCAGGAACTAGGGCAGTAGCCACTTATATTAACAGTAGCACAGGCATGGTTAGATTGAAAATATGCACAATGCTGCATCACATGAGTACCTAAATAGGAGTCTAAAAATGTAAAATATTGACCTTAAATCACATCCAACAAGGGGCTTCCTTATAAACAATAGCTTACTGGAGATCCTTTTAACTCTGTTTTGCAGCATGTTGTTCATGGCTCTGAATGTTGATTTGCAATGGCTCCTAGAGATCCAGACTTCTGTTATCCTAAATTGCTTTTATGAACTGTTAATATGTTGAAAAAATGTTGCAAAGTAACTTATATGTTTATAACCTTAGTTTCTATTTTATATTTCCAGACTCATAGTATGTGGGATAATAATTTAGGTCAATTTTTGTTACCTATTTCAATTTATTTAATAAGAGTGTCTTTATGATGACAATGAAGAAATGAAAACCCATTTTAGGAATGTTTCACATATCTCATTTTTTATGGTCACTCAGTAAGAAAGTTCTACTGGGGGTTCAGGATGCATGTTATAATAACAAAAAATTAAAGTGATAAACATAACTAGAAATAACCAGTGGACTGGCTGAGAATGTAGTGGAAATTAAAAATAACACTTTAGTAACATATTGGTTAATAAATATCAACTTTTGCAACATGTTGATTGAGACCTTTTTTCTTTCAGCTACTTCATAAAAATATCTGATGATGGTGTATCTTTCACTGAACAAAATGAAAGCTAACAAGGATCATACTGGGTTATCTTGGAAAGTAATAAAGAATTTACTTGTTGATTTGTGTAAGAGGTGGCATGATTTACACTCTAGCAAAGTTAAAATGAAATAGCTTTTCCAAACTTTATCTAGGATCAGGTTTTCAGGGTTAGGATTCTGTCATATACAACAATTTCTGAGCAAAGTCTAAAGTTTATTCAGAACATAACACAGAAGGCATGAGAAAGGACTGAAAACCACCCACTAGGTAAATATTTAAATAGGAGCCAAGTTTACATCATAGTGGGTGAGGCAGATTTCCACATGGTCTTGGCAACCTTCAGATATGACGCAGGCAAAGAATGACCCCCTAGGAGTCCATGTAGAAGTAGTAGCAGTTTTCTTCTGGAAGAACACAGCAGTGGGGAACCCAAAATTGAGGCCAAAAGAGAAACTCATGCTTGTGAACTTGGCTTAAAGCAAGGCTCCAGCTTAGGTCATGGATGCAGGAACACTGAAAATAAAACAGAAATATTGCATTTCAAAGGATTTGGGCAGTTAGAGGGGAGATTGGCAGTTACCTGCAAAGTAGAGAATAGTGAAGGGTGCCAGTGACAAGCTCCAGGCCAGTCTCTCTGTGACAGGTTAACGGGCAAGATTCAATCGGCAGAGTTTATTCTGTACAAAAACTCTTCTCTGGTCTATTTAGTGGATAGTCAAGGATATTGTGATATAATAAAAAGAGCAGAGATTTTGTAGACTGAAAACTTGAGCTCAAATTCAAAATCTACAGATTATGATAAAAGCTGCTGGCTCTTCACCAAAATGTTATCTCATTTTTCCTGGACACCCAGTGAGGTTGCATTTCTCAGCTTCTCTCACAATTAATCGTATCACATATGACTGTGTTCTAGCTAGTAGAATGACAACAAAAATAATGCTGGTGTGATTTTGACAAAAACAAAGATGCTTAGGAGTTGTCCTAGAGGGTAATTAGGCATTTGCCAGGCGGTCTATTTTAGAGCATGTGCTTGCACAGATTCAAAAAGTAAAAATGGAAGAACCCTCATGGTTCTCCCAAACTCTATGTTCTTATTCAAGAACAAACTGAGTCCATGCTGCTAGTCCTCTTTTCACCATGAAAAGAAAAGAGAGGTTTTTTTTAATGTACTAAAAATGAACCTCATTAACTAATAAAAGATATTTACAAAATATCAAAAGTAAGCATCACACAAAATCAGAAATATTTTTCTCTACTATCACTTAATTAAAACACTGTAATGGGGCATTTTGCCAGAGCACTAAGACAATAAATGAAAAACATTTTTAAAACCCTGTCAAAAGGAAATTAAAATATGCAAGGCTTTGTTTAAGGAAACTATAAAATTATCCAGAATGACAAAAATAATAATCTGAATAAGTGGAGAAATTCATTATAATTCTCAAAAAAATAGTCTTAAATTTAGCGTAGTCCAAATCCAAATTCCGACAGGATTTTTGAAGGAATTTGACAGGCTGATTCACAATATCATGTAGGAGGTCTTAACTATAAGATTATCAGAGACATTTTTGACAAAGAAGAAAAAAAGTGTACTATGCAAGCTTATCAAAACAACATACAGAAATTAAGCTGGCTAGGATCACAATAGGGCTTCCCTGATAGCTCAGTTGGTAAATAATCTACCTGCAGTGTGCAAGACCTGGGTTCGACCCCTGGGTTGAGAAGATTCCTTGGAGAAGGGAAAAGCTACCCACTCCAGTATTCTGGCCTGGAGAATTTCATGGACTCTATAGTCCATGGGATTGCAAAGACTTGGGCACAACTGAGCAACTTAATAAAGAAAGAAAAAAAAAAAAAGGATCACAATAAGAATAGCATATCAATCAATCAAAACAAAGAATTAAGAAACAGACACATTAATAAATGTAGATTTTGTAAATAAATAAAATTGGTGTTTTTAAACCACCAAGGAAATGATACATTATTCAATAAATGGGGTTGGAACAGTTGACTACTAATTTTAAAAAATGGTAAAGTTAAGACTGTACCTCACAGAAATCACAAAATGGGTTCTAAATTAACTCAAAATATAAGTCTAAGGCAAATTTTAAGATAATCATGAATAATATATCTATAAGCCTGGAATAAGTGATGGAGCCAAAGCAAAAACAATACTTAATTGTGGATGTGACGGGTGATAGAAGAAAGGTCCGATGCTGTGAAGAGCAATATTTCATAGGAACCTGGAATGTTAGGTCCATGAATCAAGGCAAATTGGAAGTGGTCAAACAGGAGATGGCAAGAGTAAACATCGACATTCTAGGAATCAGAGAACTAAAATGGACTGGAATGGGTGAATTTAACTCAGATGACCATTATATCTACTACTGTGGGCAAGAATCCCTTAGAAGAAATGGAGTAGCCATCATGGTCAACAAAAGAGTCCAAAATGCAGTGCTTGGATGTAATCTCAAAAACAACAGAATGATCTCTGTTCATTTCCAAGGCAAACCATTCAATATCACGGTAATCCAAGCCTATGCCCCAAACAGTAATGCTGAAGAAGCTGAAGTTGAATGGTTCTATGAAGACCTACAAGACCTTTTAGAACTAACACCCAAAAAAGATGTCCTTTTCATTATAGGGGACTGGAATGCAAATGTAGGAAGTCAAGAAACACCTGGAGTAACAGGCAAATCTGGCCTTTGGAGTACGGAATGAAGCAGGGCAAAGGCTAATAGAGTTTTGCCAAGAGAACGCACTGGTCATAGCAAACACCCTCTTCCAACAACACAAGAGAAGACTCTATACATGGACATCACCAGATGGTCGACACCGAAATCAGATTGATTATATTCTTTGCAGCCAAAGATGGAGAAGCTCTATACAGTCAGCAAAAACAAGACCAGGAGCTGACTGTGGCTCAGATCATGAACTCCTTATTGCCAAATTCAGACTTAAACTGAATAAAGTAGGGAAAACAACTAGACCATTCAGGTATGACCTAAATCAAATCCCTTATGACTATACAGTGGAAGTGAGAAATAGATTTAAGGGACTAGAACTGATAGACAGAGTGCCTGATGAACTATGGACAGAGGTTCGTGACATTGGACAGGAGACAGGGATCAAGACCATCCCCATGGAAAAGAAATGCAAAAAGGCAAAATGGTTGTCTGAGAAGGCCTTACAAATATCTGTGAAAAGAAGAGAAGCAAAAAGCAAAGGAGAAAAGGAAAGATATTCCCATTTGAATGCAGAGTTCCAAAGAATAGCCAGGAGAGATAAGAAAGCCTTCCTCAGTGATCAATGCAAAGAAATAGAGGAAAACAACAGAATGGGAAAGACTAGAGATCTCTTCAAGAAAATTAGAGATACCAAAGGAATATTTCATGCAAAGATGGGTTCGATTAAGGACAGAAATGGTATGGACCTAACAGAAGCAGAAGATATTAAGAACAGGTGGCAAGAATACACAGAAGGACTGTACAAAAAAGATCTTCACAACCCAGATAATCACAATGGTGTGATCACTCACCTAGAGCCAGACATCCTGGAATGTGAAGTCAAGTGGGCCCTAGAAAGCATCACTACGAACAAAGCTAGTGGATGTGATGGAATTCCAGTTGAGCTATTTCAAATTCTGAAAGATGATGCTGTGAAAGTGCTGCACTCAATATGCCAGCAAATTTGGAATAAGTGATATCATCACTTAAAATATTAAAGGAGTAATAAATTTCACTACATCAAAATTAAAGCTTTACCTATGATAAATGTGATCATAAAATTTTTTAAACCAAACAATAGAAAAGGGAAATAAATTTGAAATCTCTATCACAAGAAAATAGTTAATGTCCAGCCATATAAAAACACAACTCTTACAAATTAAAATTTTAATGCTCTACAAAAATAAGGGAAGAATATAACTTGGCAGTTCCAAAGGGGAAGACCAAACAGCCAGTAAACAAGACATGCAGCCTCACAGGTCAGGGAGGAAATGGGAATTAAAGCAACCCTGTGATGCCTTTTTTTAAAAAACAATCTAATTAGGGGGAAAATGCTATAATATCAAAAGCTATTGAGCCTAAAGGTGAAAAGAACACTCCAAAGCTGCTAGTAGTAAATTGGTGCAGTCACTTTGGAAAACAACTTTGTGGTATTTGTTAGATTTTTTTTTTCCTACCCATTCAATATATTTTCATTAATGATAACATTCTTATGTATTACCATATCATTGATTCCCACAATATTGTGTAATTTCAGCACACTAACAACTCTTGAGGTAGGCATTGATGCCATACTTCTGAACCCTTGTTTTATTTTAGAATCACCTTGAAGCTTTAAAAACTTTCTATGTGCTTCCTCTCAAAGATTGTGGTTACATTTTTCTAAAGCATCCAGTAATCTTAATTTTTTTTCCATTTATTTTTATTAGTTGGAGGCTAATTACTTTACAATGTTGTAGTGGTTTTTGCCATACATTGACATGAATCAGCCATGGATTTACATGTGTTCCCCATCCCGATCCCCCCTCCCAACTCCCTCCCCACCCCATCCCTCTGGGTCATCCCAGTGCACCAGCCCTGAGCACTTGTCTCATGCATCCAGCCTGGACTGGCGATCTGTTTCACACTTGATAATATATATCTTTCAATGCTATTCTCTCAGATCATCCCACACAGATTTTTTTTTAATTGGAGGATAATTGTTTTACAACCTTGTGTTTGTTTCTGCTGTATGACAACAAGAATCGGCTACATGTATACACATACCCCCCCCCCCGCCTTGAACCTCCCTCACATTTCCCAACCTCACCCCGCTCCTCCAGGTCATCACAGAGCACCAGGCTGAGCTCTCTCTGCTATCTGGCAGCTTCCCACTAGCTATCTGTTTTACACGTGGTAGTGTGTACATGTCAATGCTATTCTTTCAACTTGTCCCACCATCTTCTTCTCTGCTGTGTCCACAAGTCCATTCTCTGTGTCCGTGTCTCTATTCCTGCCCTGCAAATAGGTTCATCGGTACCATTTTTCCAGGCATTAATATACAATATTTGGGCTTCACTTTCTGACTTACTTCATTCTATATGACAGATTCTGGGTTCATCCACATCACTAAAAATGACCCGATTTCATTCTTTTTTTTTGACCAATATTCATATATATAAACATATATGTATATATATATATATGTACCAGAACTTCTTGAAGCACATCTGCTATGTCTTGCCACTTCCAGCCCCGGAGATCTCTAGAGACCCATTCTAGTAGTGTGCCTAGAGAGATATGCATGAGGTATTTCACCAATTTTAAGCAGTTAAAATTGCTTGTTTAAAAAAAGAGAAATAAGCATATATATCAACAAAATGATTATACTCCAACATATTATATCCTTTTTCTGAACTTTTAGTATCTTATGGGAAAATGTTATTTGGATATGGGAATATACATTATCCTTTATATCTTTAAAAAATAATACTATGTACCATTTTTGTATAGAGACATTTGTTTATGCAACTATATAGAAAGGCCTCATAGCATAGATGATATTCATTGATAGTAATGGCTACTTGGGCACTTCCCTGGTGGTCTAGTGGTTAAGAATCCACCATGCAATGCAGGGGGCTGGATTCAATCCCTAGCCAAGGAACTAAGATCCCACAAGCTGTGGAACAGCTAAGCCTGTGGGTGGCAACTGCTGAACCCGCGCTCTAGAGCCCAAGTGCCACCGCTAGAGAGTCTGTACTCCACACGAATGATCCTGCATGACAATGAAGACCTGATGCCGCCAAATAAATAATAATGGTCACCAGAAGGGAAGGTCCTGGACATTAAATGTGACGGTGAAGTAAGACTTGGTGTTAACATAATATTTTTACATATTTGACAATGAGAATGTATTTATGTATTCATTATTAATTGTGTAATATAATAAAACTTAAAAATATTTTGGCATGTTTAGACTCCACTGGATTGGGTTTCAGGAGCTTTCTATATCCAGCAGCTCAGTGTGGCAGACAGAATAATGGTCCCCCCCCACCAAAATGTGCATGTCCTAATCCTTGGAACATGTGAATATGTTACCTCACATTGCAATGGAGACTTCACAGCCATGTTAAAGACATTGAGTTGTGAAAGTATCCTGGAATATCTGGGTGGACCCAATGTGGTCACAAGGGTCCTTATGAGAGGGAGGCAGCAGGGTCGATCAAAAGCTGATGTGACAATGGAAGTAGAGAAAGAGAGATTGGATGATGCCACACTGACTGCTGGCTTTGAAGATGGAGGAAGGGACCACAAGCCAAGGATTGCAGGTGGCCGAGCCTGGCGGGCTACAGTCCATGGGGTCATAAGAGTTGGACACAACTTAGTGACCAAACCACCGCAACTCAAACGCTGGAAAAGAAAAGCAACCAGGCTCTCCCTCAAAATCTCCAGGAGGAATACAGCACTGCTGATCCATTGTGAACTTCTGACTTCCAGATTGGAATATAATAAACCTTTGAGTTTGTGGCAATTTGTTACTATAGTGATAGGAAACCAACAAGACTAGTTGTAACAATAATTTATCAGTCAGTATATAAATAAGGCAGGCGACCTTAATTATTAAATAGCTTCTACTTTATTGTTGTTGTTCAGACGCCCAGTTATGTCCAACTCTTTGCGACCCCATGGGCTGCAGCAGGCCAGGCCTCTCTGTCCATCATCATCTCCAGAAGTGTGCCCAAGTTCATGTCCATTGCATCAGTCTCATACAAAAAAAGTGTTAATTTCAGGATATGTTTAATAAAAGTTCCTAAATACAGAGATGGTATATCAAAATACAGATAAAAGAGTAAATATAAATTATTAACACCAGTGACTATTTTTTTGTCAAAAATGCTATTTATCACTTTTTTATTTCTGTCAAGGACATTTTTAGTGATGTTATCTTGCTTCTGGGTCAAGTTGTGGAGATATTTTTAGTACTGTTTATGAATAAGTTCTCAGTTTCAACAAATATATATCTTACTTACCAGCTCATTCATCTTTTTAAACAGATGTTGGTCTTACCAGAGATACAGGTTTTATAGCAAAGGTTTTATAGCTCTTTCGCAGGCAGAAAGCAGCCTTATAGACAGGCCGGGACCGTCAGAATGCATCTATATCAGAGAGGGAGTTTTTTGTCAGCAAACTTTGCAGGTCACTCTAAGCTGCTTTATCTTCTTAAATAACAGAAGAAAAACATATATTTTAAAATTAATTTTTATTGGAGCATAGTGGCTTTACAATGTTGTATTAGTTTCTATAGCAAAAAAAAATCAGCTATATATATACATATTTCCCCTCCCTTTTGGACTTCTTTCACATTCAGGTCACCGAAAAAAAAAAAAAAAAAACTACATTTTTTGAAACCTATTTGTAGAGTAGTTTAAGATTCACAGCAAAACTGAGAGGAAGGTACAGAGATTTCTCATATACTCTCTGTCTCCACACAGGCACAGCCTCCCTCTTTATCAACATCCCCCCCCCCCCAACAAACTAGTGAATATAACAAAGAAGAGACTCACAGATACAGAGAACAAACTAGCGGTTATCAGTGGAGAGGGAAAGGGGAAGGTGCAAGATTGGGATAGAAGTTAAAAGGCACAAACTATTATGTGTAAAATAAATAAGCTACAAAGATGTATTGCACTATGCAAGGAATATAGGCAGCATTTTGTAGTAGCTATAGGTGGAATATAGCATTTAAAAATTATGAATCACTATGTTGTACACCTGTAATTTATGTAATATTATACGTCAACTGCACTTCAAATTTAAAAAATGAAAAAGAATATCCCCCATCAGAGTGGTGGATTTGTTACAGCTGATAAACCTACACTGACACATCATTATTTCCCAAAGTCCACAGGTTACATTGGGGTTCACTATTGGTGGTGTATATCCTAAGGGTTTTGACAGATGGAGAATGTCATATACCCATCATTTAGTATTTTCACTCCTTTTAAAATCCTCTAGGCTCTACTTACTTATTCCTCCTTTCACTCGAGCCCCTGGCAACCACTGATCTTTTTACTGTCTCCATAGTTTTGCCAAGTAAAATTTTTTTTTAAAAAGACTAACAAAGAGTATTTTTAAATTCTTGTTTGATTTTCCCTTCTGTTAAAATCAAATTGATCAAACTCACTCACCAATTGCATTTTCCACTGATAGCATTTTTCCATAAAGTTGTCTCCTGATTTATTTTTCAGTGTCAAAAAACACTTAAAATATAAAAGACCCTCTCCAGAACAAGTTCATGGATGAAAGCCCTTGACTGGCTACTGATGGATCAAGTTTATAGTCTACTTCTTTAAAAAAAAAAAAAAAAAACTTTATCTCCAAGTCCAAGAATTTCAAAAAGATTACTTTTTAGAGAATACTTTGGAAAGTCTAGAGTGAGAGATGCTATTTTGGGGAGAGGAGTGGGATGAGGAGAGAAGAGGTTTAAGATAAACTTTCCCATTGATGGTATCAGTCTATTATCTTGAAACTGAAACATAAGACAAATTGCCCTCCTTTCCACTTCTGCTATTAATGTCATCTTTTCAGTTGACAGTGTCTTATGGTTCTTGAGAAAGTTGTTCTGCTGACAGTCTGTCAAGCAAAATTGCACTCAGCACAGAGTGAAAGGGGGCAGGTTATGAGGACGATAGAACACAGCGTTGCAGTCTGTGTGAACCAAGCACTGAGGAAGAATTTTTTTTAATTGAAACAGGTCGTATTATTTTCTATTTTCAAGACAATTCCATTTAATCATTTTATGGAGCTCCCTCAAGTAGATGTGATTTTGTTCTTTTTCAATAGCCTCAGCCGATCAAGCAGATCAAGACAGAATCTGAAATCGAGAGAATCAGATTTTGAATTACATCTCTGCCAGGTCCTAGCTTCTTCCCTAGGATAGTTTTCATACAGTGCTTTAAAATTTTGTTTCCTCATCTGTTCAATGGAAATGGGAATACCTCCTTCACTTGACAATCATGAGTACTGAGTGAGATAGAAGCCTCTTTGCACTAAGCCAGCACACACTAAGGATTCAATAGACAACAAATGTTCCTATTTGATTTGTATTTTTTAAATCACGGTGATAATCAGGAAAATTTATTGCTATGACTAATAAAATCCATCCACTTCTTTTAAGCCAATTTCTTCTTGCTTAAATCTCTGCAGTCCTGGACTGAACACATACCATGACACCTACTTAATTATGCTAATTGGGCAAGAAGTAATTTAATCCATAGGGTCAGTCCAACCCACTTATTGATGGAATGGACTAGAACAAAGAATTATGTTGGGTTAGGTAATAAATCTGAAGCAGATATCCTTTATATATCACATTTCTCCAGTAATGGAATACCCCAACTTAATTTCTATCAAGACTACAGATTGAGAAATGAACATTAAATTATGTTACTTGAGCAACCCTCTGTTCCCTGAGACATTTATCCTCAAAAAGGAGAATGAACCAAAAGGGGCACTATGGTGAAAGGTTCCAGGTTAGAGTGTGTGTCCATGAATAAGTAGTCTCATTTATTCATTTAATCAATATGTATATTTTGAACACCTACTAGTCAGGCATAGTTCCAGCATCTGGAAATAGAACAAAGAATGAAACAAAGCCCAGATAAAGGTTTAGGTCATATTCTAATGTGTACTAATATCAAAAATAAGGCAAGTCAGAGTCAATAAGGGGTGTCAGCTTGGTAGTGGGAGTTAGGGAGTCAGAGATAGCCTTTCTGAAAAGATGATAACTGGGCAGAGGTATTGAAGGAGTGTGCCATGTAGATATCTAGGTGTAGAATGTTTCTGGCAAGGATTCTTGTACTAACAATACACATTATATTTAGTGGTTTAATGGCAGTGACTAGATCTCAATTAAAAATCTTCCAGAAAGAGTAAAACAACATTCTGAATTTATATAATTAATGACTTTAAAAATATTTTTTCAGTTTTACAATTCAATGACATAACAAAGTCAGCAAGAATGGAATCTTAGAATGTGTATAATTTTCCAGTACTTTGGTAAAACCAGTCCACACTGGTGAGTCTGCGAAGAATCAGATGCAGAGCAATGTCCAATGAGGTGTTTTGTTGTGGACTGAAGAGGGAAGTGATTCCAAACTGGAAAATAGGAAAACGCTTTACCATAGCTTGTGGATAAATGAGGACAATGGCTTCCCAGGTGGCGCTAGTGGTAAACAGCCCATCTGGGAGTTCTATCCCTGGATCAGGAAGATTCCCTGGAGGAGGGCATGGTAACCCACTCCATTATTCTTGCCTGGAGAATCCCATGGACAGAGGACCTGCTGGGCTACAGTCTATATGGTTTCAGAAGAGTCAGACACAACTGAAGTGACTTAGCATGTGTGCGCCATGGTGACCCGGCACTTGGTGGCGGCCATAGGAGGTGGAATTGTCCTGTCAGGGAAAAATTTTCAGGCCAACCAAAAGGCAAAATTCTTAAGTAGTCTCAGCAGCCTTAGACAGGAGCCACAGTTGTTCATCAACAGATGTACCTAACACGAGTTCATTGAGAAAAGACACAGATGAACACACAAACAGCAGCTTCTTCTAAAAACCATGGAATATTACTCAGCTGTTAAAAAGAATTCATTTGAATCAGTTCTAATGAGATGGATGAAACTGGAGCCCATTATACAGAGTGAAGTAAGCCAGAAAGATAAAAGAACATTACAGCATACTAACACATATATATGGAATTTAGAAAGATGGTAATGATAACCCTATATGCAAAACAGAAAAAGAGACACAGATGTACAGAACAGACTTTTGGACTCTGTGGGAGAAGGTGAGGGTGGGATGTTTCGAGAGAACAGCATGTATATTATCTATAGTGAAACAGATCACCAGCCCTGGTGGGATACATGAGACAAGTGCTCGGGCCTGGTGCACTGGGAAGACCCAGAGGAATCCGGTGGAGAGGGAGGTGGGAGGGGGGATCGGGATGGGGAATACATGTAACTCCATGGCTGATTCATGTCAATGTATGACAAAACCCACTGCAATGTTGTGAGTTAATTAGCCTCCAACTAGTAAAAATAAATGAAAAATAAAAATTAAAAAAATAAAAATAAAAAGACAATGATGCAAAAACGCCTTTTCTCGATGCCAGAGCAAACACACAAATTTATTCCATTTCATATGTCTTGGTCACACACATAATAGGCATTCAGTTCTCAATGCTATAAGACACTGCGTGGTATGAAAATATTACATTTAAAGTAGAAGAAACAATTTAGCCTTACTCACCAAGCAGTTTCGTGATGGGGAGTCTTGTTCTGAATCATAAAAGACCTGTCTTAATATTCTCTGCCATCATTTGGCTTGAGAAGACCTCTGTGTCAGTTTCGCCTTGGGCTTAGATCTGATATTTTTATGGGTTGCATTTTAAAAGGAATGCAGGTGGCTGCCAATATATCTGACACATGCTGATCAAGCAACTATACCTCAAGCACTCTGCTAATGCAAAATTTAATAATGTGATTGCAAAACTTGCACATGTTCACACTAGAGAAGCTTTTGCCTGTCTGATTCTGTATCTACTTTCCAAGACTGATAAACTGTCTTGACCCTTCTCCTTGGTTTCTTCCTATTCAGTATCACAGACTCCTGGGCTTCTTGGGAAGGTTGTCTGAGCTCATTCAGAATAGAGGAGTCATGAAACACATGTCAGATGTTTCATGTTTGCTGTGGATTATCAGTTGTTGAAAGTGGTGCCATACTGTATAAGGCAGAAGCTATAAGGCAATTTATACCTGACAATCACATTATTAAATTTAAAGAGCCAGGCTCTGTGCTACATAAAGAACAGAGTGAGAAAAAAAGTGTTACTAATCATAGGGTGACTGTAGTGATTTAAACATTTTAATAGATTCTAACTTGTCAGTTACATTCTAAATGGAAGTTTAGATAATTGCATTTTAAAAAACTAGAACAGTATAGATTAGAATGAAATAAAGATACAGAACTGAAGACGAAGGAAAAGATGAACAGAATAAGGATCAAGCTAACATAGTATGAAACTATAAGATAATTACCAATTTCAGATTGTATCTCTCTACCAAATTTCATAGCCATATCACACTAAATGAAGAACAAAAGTTATCACTAAGGCAATCCACCATTAAATGCAGTTTATCATAGATCTGAACATTGTGCTTGAAATTATGGAGTTTCTATAAATTAGCTGAGCATTGGAAAGCCCTGAAATGGATGGGAAAATAGAGAAAGATGGGGTACAGGACAGATCATTTCATCAATTATTGACCACTTGTAAAACTTGAGAGAACCAAATAAATTAGTGACACTAAAATTTCCCTTCAAATTTAGAGAACTTGAGCATCTGAAATAAACAAGATGGGACATGTTTGAGCAATCAATTATAGAATACCGCTGATTGCCAAAGTCAAGATATAATTGCACCTGGAGAATTAATTGATCATTAAGACATGTCTGATCAATTTTTAATTTATTGAGGACCTTGGAATTGTGAAAATCTGTAAATAAGGTCTAGCGTGATTAAGTCCCAAAGGATGGAATCAGTTAAA
This sequence comes from Cervus canadensis, assembly GCF_019320065.1. Taxonomy (NCBI): domain Eukaryota; kingdom Metazoa; phylum Chordata; class Mammalia; order Artiodactyla; family Cervidae; genus Cervus; species Cervus canadensis. The sequence goes on from NC_057398.1 coordinate 12,244,767, forward strand.
TATAGAAGTTGAGAAAATACACTTCTAAACCACCATTTCGATTTCTGGCAAAGATGGTAAAGTGAATTTTAAACATACAAACACACATACATATCAAACCATTCTTTATGCTTCTTCATTCTATCCATTGGCTTGAATCATTTTTCTTTTTAATTAATGCTAGCCCATATTTAAAGTGACTTCACAACCCTAGAAGGTTAAGGTCATACCAAATTACTAGTGCTAAAGGCTTTATCTAGAGCATCTCAATTAATCCTCACAATAACCCTGTAAGACATCACCATATTCATCCTGTCAGATGGTTATTCAGTGAAAACACACTTGACCTCAAGAGTGTGATTGCTGAGTGTGACAAAGCATGACAAAGCATGTTAGACTGAGCAGATGGCCTCTTGGATCCAGCAAGGAGCCCTCACTGGACAATGGCATAGCTCTTATTTTTACAGTTCACACCTTGGCAAGGACAGCGTGTTTCAGCAGTCAGTTATTTTCTTGACTTTTTCAGAAATGTATAAATTTAGGCACCAGTGTTCAAAACATTAAATATAGACCAGGGAAAATCCAGCAAGGTGAACAAGATAGCCTAAGTTAGAGGAAGGCAGGGATTCACTGATACCTTCCAGATGTCTAGGAGAATACCTGACACATACACAATAGATACATAATAAATATTTGTTTAATAAATGGCCATATGGATTCAAATATATTGTTTGAATGCAAAGTTTTAGGTTGTATGTACCTGTGTTTGGGGTCAATGGCCCATACTTTTCATCAGATTCTCAAAAGTCTGTGAAATGAGTTATGATCCACAGCTGGAAGAAAGGGATCTATATGTTGGGCAGCAAGTAGGACTAGATGATCTCTAAAGACTTTTCAACTCTAACGTTTGACCTCAAAATACTTATATCTCTTATAATGTTAGTATTTTTACACATCAATTGCATCAGTCTTTAAAGCCCAACTTCTACTCATGAGATTGAAATTGCTCTTCTTAGAAAGAAGCTAAAACTTGCATTGAACCAGGGGGGAGCCTGATGGAATTCAAGAAACCTGTGATATAGGGCACCTCCAGGGCTGCTATTAATATTGTAGGAAGCCCTGCCCTTCTGTCTTTTTTTCTATCAAGATCAGACCACCATAAATGCCTCAGCACAATCCACATGTTGTGAATTTCCGGCAGTGGGAGTAGATTTAATTTATGGCAACCTCATTTTCTATCGTTTCATATAACTAATTAATTACACTACTATGTATACTTTCTAAACAACTAATTAGTGCCTAGAGTCTATAAATATTTGTCTGACTTGTGTTTATATAGAAAGTCTCCTATTGTCATAAAAATACAATAGCAAATCCTCTTTACTTGAAGAATGGATTTGTGGTGATCATAAATTCCAATCCTGACATTTGGGACACAAAGCCAAAAATTTTGATCCCCAAATTTATTATTCTCAAACCACATACAACTCTATAGGAAAATCATATTAAATTATAACTTTGGTATGTGTGTGTCTTATGGTTCAAGGTTAAGATGAGAAAGTATGAATTTTATATCCTTATAGCCTCAAATTATCATCGTGTGCCTGATTCCGATTTCAATATTCCATAAAGGTCAAGAAGAAAGAGCAAAAATTCAGGAAGTTGAGATTTCCCTGAAGTTTGGATTAAAAAAAAAAAAAAGCAGAATAAAAAGCAGGAAAAGGGGGAGGTCTGGAAAGGGGATGCAGGCATGGTTACACTAGATGAGCAAGAATTTCTCTGAATCCCCTGGTCTAAGTTCACTTCCTCCCCCATGACCTGCCCTGATCTCCACCGTCTCCTAGTTGATCCCCTTCCCTCCCTCTGCATTTCCCCCACTTTGTTCTTAAGGAAATTCCTCTAACATGGTGTAAGGATCTCTATTCACAGTGCAAGCTTGGTCCATGCTGTTCAGCTAAACAAACTTGATACCATTTTAATCCTATTACACAGTCCTAGGCTAAAGTTATTACAAAGCTCGTATTATTCCCACAGTGAGCAGAGTGCTATCCTTGAACTTGGAGCTGCATAGAAGAAAATCAGGTGGAACTATTATGTCTCTCTGAGTGCCTCATTATCTCTGCCAAGGAAAGGAGTGTTTCCTGACTCTTCTCTGTTATTCTCCAGCATGAGGCCTGGGTCTCATATTTATTGACACTTTTATAGTTGACCATCAAGTTGCTTGACAGATTTCAACAGTGATGTTTAACAAGGAGAAATAAATCACTCTTCCCTACCAACACTGTGCTGTTGATGCTCCCGCTCCTCGCTTTCTCAGCTCTATTATTTATGATCATCTCCTAATATAAATAAAGAACCAAAAGTGGACACATATAGTGTTGGCCTGTGAACTCCTTTAGAAAAAGTGTAGCTTGCTCCATATCGTTGAACAATAGAGGAAAACACTAAGGATAAGAAAATGCCTTTCTAAAAGAATAAGGTTTGAAGCAGATGCTTTTGAGTCTATATTTGGTGTTTACAAATCCTGGCAGATATGGACCAATGTTTATAAATAGAGAGTTTTCTATGTGATATATTTTGCCATTTTTCAGAAAACACAAATATAGTGAACAGGTCAAATTTTACTTCTCTTGTTGTAATATCCAGGTTCTTCCAATTTAATACGTTGTATGTGCTCAGTTTTTGGCCACTTCAGTTGTGTCCGACTCTTTGCGACCTCATGGACTGTGGCCTCCCCAGTCATGCCCTCATGGGATATTCCCAACCCAGGGATCAGACCCATGTCTCCCGCATCGCCTCCATTGCAGGCTAATTCTTTACCACTGAGCCACCAGGGAAGCCCCAATATATTCTATATGGATATACTAAATATATGTGTGTGTATCATTTTCAACTGTTTATTTATATCTAATTGTATGTATCAAGTTTACATACATTATTTTAGGGTATTTGTTATTTTTTGAAGACTTACAGAAATGTAAATGCTTAAGACAGTTTAAAACTACATTGAAAACTAGAAAAATGTTATTTAAAATTTGAACTGAAGGAAGTGGTCTTTGAAAACAGCAAAAAGCTAAGAGCATTTCAATTATTTTGAATTTAATCATTCCCTATGATCATAATATTCTGTTAATAAACATATTCACATGGAAGATAATATACTCTAGACTGCACTTGGGCTTCCCCAGTGGTTCAGTGGTAAAGAATTTGCCTGCAGGAGACGTGGGTTTGATCCCTGGTTCAGGAATATGCCCTAGAGAAGGATAGCAAAGTACTCCAGTATTCTTGCCTGGAGAATCCAGTGGACAGAGGAGACTGGCAGGCTACAGTCCATGGAATCACAATAGAGTCAGACACGACTTAGAGACTAAATACGCACACAGATGACACTTCAGTTCAGTTCAGTCACTCAGTCACTCTTTGCCACCCCATGGACTACAGCATGCCAGGCTTCCCTGACCATCACCAACTCATGGAGTTTACTCACTCATGTCCGTAGAGTCGGCGATGGCATCCAACCATCTCATCTTCTGTTGTCCCTTTCTCCTCCCACATTCAATCTTTCCAAGCATCAGGGTCTTTTCCAATGAGTCAGTTCTTCTCATCAGGTGACCAAAGTATTGGAGTTTCAGCTTCAGCATCAGTCCTTCCAAAAAATAATCAGGATTGATTTCCTTTAGGATTGACTGATTTGATCTCCTTGCAGTCCAAGGGACTCTCAAGATTGCACTTACACACCTATAATAATGGGAAATTATATTAAATTAAAATAATGAATTAAAACATTTGATAAAAGCATGGATACCATGGCCTCTGAGCATTTGCCAGAAGGAACCAGAGAGCTGAAGAAAGTATGTGATTTGAAAATTCATCTGCCGGGGTCCAGCCTCGGCAGGATCCAGGGGATACCCTCAGGATGAATGGTGTCCGCGAGAGAGAGACGTGAGACCAGCCTTGATAGGGCCAAGTCTGCGAGGGAGAGAGAGAGAAAGAGAGAGAGAGAGAGTGACCAGACGGGGGGTGCAGCAGAGTCTGGCAGGGTCTGGCAATGCTTTATTTTTTACCGAGGCTTTTATACCCTAAATTAGTACATTTCTAAGGGGAAGATAGTTTAACATTACATCAGCTTGTTCTTCATGAAACCAGGGTGTTTTCTGTATGCTTCTTTGTTTATGAGGGTCTTGTACATTATCTTCTGGCCTTGGGGCCTATTGACATTTTATGACCTAGGTGAATGCAAAGCTGTTTCCCGTAATCTGTTCTTTAATGAACACAAAGGTCAGTCCTTTTGCAGAAGTTATCAGTTAAATTTATCTAAAAGGTTTACCACCCAAAGACTCTGCAGCTCCAGTGAGGCAGCCCCTGTTTAGCATTCCTGGTTAAAATTAACAATTCTAAACTCTTATTTTTCTAAATCTTTAACTATAACCGCTTTTAGAATAATATTTTATGTTCTCTAATAGGGTTTCCTCACCCCCGAAGGGCTCTGTGCCTATTAGGGCCTTTTGTGTGATCAGGTTCTTTACGCTGTTTATGATTAAGGTGTTGTGAGCAGTCATGTGCCTTAGTACGCATTTGCCAAGCAGGCTAGAATGCCAGCAAAGGGGTCTAAATTGAAACACTCCTTTCATCCTGGATAATCTTACAGGATACCGCCGTCTGGCGGACATATTAATTAAAGTTCTAAGTCGATTCTGTTTGAAAAGAGATCGGGGAAGGCCTTCTACCCGTGTCACAGAAATTAGGGAGAAGTCTAATATAGCAAGCATCAGAAAGACAGAGATCAGAAATGAAAATGGAGAGATCACAACAGACAACACTGAAATACAAAGGGTCATAAGAGACTACTACCAGCAGCTCTATGCCAATAAAATGGACAACTTGGATGAAATGGACAAATTCTTAGAAAAGTATAACTTTCCAAAACTGAACCAGGAAGAAATAGAAGATCTTAACAGACCCATCACAGGCAAGGAAATCGAAACTGTAATCAAAAATCTTCCAGCAAACAAAAGCCCAGGACCAGATGGCTTCACAGCTGAATTCTACCAAAAATTTAGAGAAGAGCTAACACCTACCTTACTCAAACTCTTCCAGAAAATTGCAGAAGAAGGTAAGCTTCCAAACTCATTCTATGAGGCCACCATCACCCTAATTCCAAAACCAGACAAAGATGCCACAAAAAAAGAAAACTACAGGCCAATATCACTGATGAACATAGATGCAAAATCCTTAACAAAATTCTAGCAAACAGAATCCAACAACATATTAAAAAATCATACACCACGACCAAGTGGGCTTTATCCCAGGAATGCAAGGATTCTTTAATATCCGCAAATCAATCAATGTAATACACCACATTAACAAATTGAAAGATAAAAACCATATGATTATCTCAATAGATGCAGAGAAAGCCTTTGACAAAATTCAACACTCATTTATGATTAAAACTCTCCAAAAAGCAGGAATAGAAGGAACATACCTCAACATAATAAAAGCTATATATGACAAACCCACAGCAAGCATCACCCTCAATGGTGAAAATTGAAAGCATTTCCCCTGAAATCAGGAACAAGACAAGGGTGCCCACTCTCACCACTACTATTCAACATAGTGTTGGAAGTTTTGGCCACAGCAATCAGAGCAGAAAAAGAAGTAAAAGGAATCCAGATAGGAAAAGAAGAAGTGAAACTCTCACTGTTTGCAGATGACATGATCCTCTACATAGAAAACCCTAAAGACTCTACCAGAAAATTACTAGAGCTAATCAATGAATATAGTAAAGTTGCAGGATATAAAATTAACACACAGAAATCCCTTGCATTCCTATATACTAACAATGAAAAAAACAGAAAGAGAAATTAAGGAAACAATACCATTCACCATTGCAACAAAAAGAATAAAATACTTAGGAGTATATCTACCTAAAGAAACAAAAGACCTATACATAGAAAACTATAAAACACTGATGAAAGAAATCAAAAGAGGACACAAACAGATGGAGAACATACCGTGTTCATGGATTGGAAGAATCAATATTGTCAAAATGGCTATTCTACCCAAAGCAATCTATAGATTCAATGCAATCCCTATCAAGCTACCAACGGTATTTTTCACAGAACTAGACCAAGAATTTCACAATTTGTATGGAAATACAAAAAACCTCGAATAGCCAAAGTAATCTTGAGAAAGAAGAATGGAACTGGAGGAATCAACCTGCCTGACTCAGACTCTACTACAAAGCCACAGTCATCAAGACAGTATGGTACTGGCACAAAGACAGAAATTATAGACCAATGGAACAGAATAGAAAGCCCAGAGATAAATCCACGAACCTATGGACACCTTATCTTTGACAAAGGAGGCAAGGAAAAAAAATGGAAAAAAGACAACCTCTTTAACAAGTGGTGCTGGGAAAACTGGTCAACCACTTGTAAAAGAATGAAACTAGAACACTTTCTAACACCATACACAAAAATAAACTCAAAATGGATTAAAGATCTAAATGTAAGACCAGAAACTATAAAACTCCTAGAGGAAACATAGGCAAAACACTCTCCGACATAAATCACAGCAAGATCCTCTATGACCCACCTCCCAGAATATTGGAAATAAAAGCAAAACTAAACAAATGGGATAATGAAACTTAAAAGCTTTTGCACTACAAAGGAAACTATAAGTAAGGTGAAAAGACAGCCCTCAGATTGGGAGAAATAATAGCAAATGAAGAAACAGACAAAGGATTAATCTCAAAAATATACAAGCAACTCCTGCAGCTCAATTCCAGAAAAAATAAATGACCCAATCAAAAAATGGGCCAAAGAACTAAACAGACATTTCTCCAAAGAAGACATACAGATGGCTAACAAACACATGAAAAGATGCTCAACATCACTCATTATCAGAGAAATGCAAATCAAAACCACAATGAGGTACCATTACACGCCAGTCAGGATGGCTGCTATCCAAAAGTCTACAAGCAATAAATGCTGGAGAGGGTGTGGAGAAAAGGGAACCCTCTTACACTGTTGGTGGGAATGCAAACTAGTACAGCCGCTATGGAGAACAGTGTGGAGATTCTTAAAAAACTGGAAATAGAACTGCCATATGACCCAGCAATCCCACTTCTGGGCATACACACTGAGGAAACCAGATCTGAAAGAGACACGTGCACCCCAATGTTCATCACAGCACTGTTTATAATAGCCAGGACATGGAAGCAACCTAGATGCCCATCAGCAGATGAATGGATAAGGAAGCTGTGGTACATATACACCATGGAATATTACTCAGCTGTCAAAAAGAATTCATTTGAATCAGTCCTAATGAGATGGATGAAACTGGAGCCCCTTATACAGAGTGAAGTAAGCCAGAAAGATAAAGAACATTACAGCATACTAACACATATATATGGAATTTAGAAAGATGGTAACGATAACCCTATATGCAAAACAGAAAAAGAGACACAGAAATACAGAACAGACTTTTGAACTCTGTGGGAGAAGGTGAGGGTGGGATGTTTCAAAAGAACAGCATGTATACTATCTATGGTGAAACAGATCACCAGCCCAGGTGGGATGCATGAGACAAGTGCTCGGGCCTGGTGCACTGGGAAGACCCAGAGGAATCGGGTGGAGAGGGAGGTGGGAGGGGGGATCGGGATGGGGAATAAGTGTAAATCTATGGCTGATTCATATCAATGTATGACAAAACCCACTGAAATGTTGTGAAGTAATTAGCCTCCAACTAATAAAAAAATTAAAAAAAAAAAAAAAAAAGAGAATTGAGAAAAAAAAAAAAGAATATGAAAAACCAAAAAAAAAAAAGAAAAGAAAGACAGAGATCATCTTTAAGGTGAGCGCCGGGGCAGCTTTTCGAAATCCCTGAGGTCCTGATCCGCCTTGCCTGTCAGGTCTCCTCCTCACGACCTTGTCGTGGGTGGGATCTCATGTGCTGGCTCCCGGCATTCATCTAAAACGATCTAAATGTTAAAAAGGAGGAGGAATGTGAGAGACTTGAATGTCGTGAAAGAAATTTAAAACTAGCTAGAAGTATCATAGGTTTTAGCTATACAGTTTCAGTAAAAAAAAAAAAAAATCAGTCAGGTGTGTGTGTTTTTTCTACCCTATGCCAGAGATGATTTATACAAAAGCACTTTGAAAAACTGTATGCCTGTGACTAAACAGAACTCCGCTAATTGTAAAAATTTTTAGACCTTGGAACAGGTTGCTAAGATAAAAAGAGTGGAATTTTCTTCCTTGGATACTGTTAATGCAGGATAAAGAGTTGTCTGGCCTCCTTCCTGCACAACCTTTTAGGGTTGTTTCCATTTTGCCACTTTATAAAATTTTCTAAGGCTACAGGATTAATATTGGTATTCTGCAAGCTCTCTTGACTTTGGACTTCTAGTTCCATTTTCTTTAGCATGGAAGAATCCAGTCTGGGTAGTAAATGATGGCTTCGAGCTTTAGTACTTCAAGATTTTCTCCTACTTCTTTACTTGCTTGTTGTAAAATATGTACCAATGCCTCATAGAAGGAAGCTGTGAGCTTCCCATGGTATTTCTGGAACAAATGAATCTTGCATGCTGTCCTTGGTACTCCCTTGATTGTTGCCCACATATCAAATCCTGCTTCATCAGAGCATGACACTGATAATCCTCATAAATTCAGTATGACTGTGATGGACAGCCATGTAACCCAAATGTTCATGGGTTCACTGACCATGATGTGGTGAAGCCTAGCCATTGTACTCTCTACACAGACATGACCTATGGATGTGGGTCTCACTAGGTTAATTAACATAAAACAATTTCACACATTAACCATCGTTTTAATGTGGGTGAGAAAAATTTCGAGAATAATGACCTACCTGACTGTGTATTTTTTAGGTTCCCTTAGATCAGCATGACCATATAATCTATTGTCCAATTTAGGACACTTTTGAAAGCAAAGCAAACGATGGGGGAGTCATCAATAACAACCCTGGGACCACACATACGTAGATGGGGACCATCCTAGTAACCCAGGAAAAGTGGCTGCCCTGCTCTGAATCCGAGCACTAACAGACAAGAAAGACTGTTGTCCTGACTGAGGCACAATACTAGAGAAGTTTATCACTCCTAGTAATTTATTGAAAAGGAAGACTGCTAAGTGGGAAGACATAGAACAAGTGCATCTATCACTTTTCTTATGCACTATAACCTCTTCACTATTTTTACAAGATACGTATTATTAAAATTTAATTTCAATAATTTTGTACAATTTAGGTATTTGCTTTTATTTGAAAGGTTTTGATTTAGGTGGCTCCAGTTCTAACATCTTGCATAATAACCACCCCGAACAGAGTAGCATAAAGCAGAAGCAATCACTTCTTATCTCTTCCAATTCTGCTGGTTGACTGGGCAAAAAGTAGTTCTTGTTCCATGGACTTTCTTGAAGTTGCAGTCAAACGGTGTCTGGTACTAATGTCATCTCAGAGGCTTGACATGACGGGTAGTCCTTGCTGACTACCCTCTTGACATGACGGGTAGTCCTTGCTGACGATCAATCAGGACTTCAGATGGGCTTGTCAGCCAGCACCCCTCACAGCCATTAACAGTACAAGATAAATACAGAATAAATACAAAATAAAAAGTTAAAAAGAAAAACATAAAGATGTTCTTGAAAGAGAGAGAGATTCCTGAAGGTGATAGAGTTCATCTTGCTCAGGAAAACTCACAGAAACAATACAGTAATGCATGAGAGTTGGAACTCATTTTGGTCTGCTCTAGGGTAAACTTTGATTATGACAATGAACTATAGGTCTTACAAGAACTTGTTTAACCATTTAGCTCTTTGGGGTGCAGAAGAGCATCCTTAAATGTATTAAAATTGATCCTTTCTCAGTAATTAGTGTTATTGGAACTGCACTTGAAGTCATCATAATTTAATTTTCAAAGAATGACTTAGAATTGTGATCCTCCAAAATCATTTATGTAAAAGACTCATTCTACATGCCATACTAAAAGTTAAGTTCTAACTCAGAGTGAAAAGTGGCTAGGGGGAAGGCACAATTGATGGAGATCGTGATAATGGTGACAAGGCTGGGAAAATGGCTTGGGACATTACATTAAAGCAGCTACTTTGATGTCTCAGGTCAGAGAGGCTCGGAGCAGAGAGAATAGGCTGGAAATCATGGACCCCTAAGACCCACAGGGCTGAATGAGAAAACATGCCTGGAAATGTCTGGTCTGTAAACCCACAGTAATTCTGTTCCACTCCTTGAGGATATATGAAAATAGTTAGAAAAATTTTGTCTTGAAGCCAATTGTTCTGCTTCCTAAATTCTGTCTAATTTGATTCAAATTGTTCACTGATGTTATGAATTTTCCAATGCAGCATTCCCTTTCACCATAAGCTTGGAAAGAAACTATTTGGAAATTAAGTCATAGTGCATTTTTCTTTAACTTTTTTCTTTCAAAATAATGGAAAGATCATCATCTAAATGTAAATACCTGGTCAGATATCTTTCTACTCTATCAGCATTAATTTAAATAAATGCCTGTAAAATTTGTTTGGTCTTCTGTTACGGTTTTCAGTATAATGTTTGCAATTTTATTTCTGGAATAAATCATTCACGTTTTAATTATAAGCAGTACGTGCATGTGCATGCGTGCTCAGTCAAGTCAGTCATGTCCAACTCTTTGCCACCCCATGGACCAGAGCCCGCCAAGCTCCTCTTTCCATGGGGTTCTCCAGGCAAGAATACTGGAGTGGGTTGCCAAGGGATTGAATCCACATGTCCTATGTCTTCTGCATTGCAGGTGGACTCTTTGCCCGCTGAGCTACCTGGGAAGCCCTGTAAGCAGTATAGTACTGAGGGAAAAGAGCTTCCCAGGTGCCTCAGTGATGAAGAATCTGCTTGTCAATGCAGGAGATGTGGATTTGATCCCTGGGTCAGGAAACCTTCCTGGAGAAAGAAATGGCAACCCACTCCAGTATTCTTGCCTGGGAAATCCCATGGACAGAGAAGCCTGGAGGGCTACAGGCCATAGGGTTGCAAAAGATTCGGATGCTACTTACATGCTAAACAACAGCAGCAATAACAACTAAGAGAAACGGTGAGGGTTAGAATTCTGAATCTGCAGCTTACTAAATGTGTTACTTTGGATAAATTATTTAACTTTTCTGTCTTGCAATTTTTTCACCTATAAAAGCAGGATAGTATAGTATATAGTAGTATTCAAAATGATAACTACTAATACTAGATATTCATGTGGGAGGGCTTCCCTGGTAGCTTAGATGGTGAAGAATCTGCCTGCAATGAGGGAAACCTGGGTTTGATCTCTGGGTTGGGAAGATCCCCTGGAGGAGGGCATGGCAACCCACTCCAGTATTCTTACCTGGAGAATCCCATGGACAGAGGAGCCTGGTGGGCTACAGTCCATGTGGTCACAAAGAGTCAGACATGACTGAACCACTAGCGCAGCACAGCATATTCATGTGGGATCTTACCACAGATCACATCAGATTCAAAAGCAATCATATTCTACTAATAAAATCTGGAGCGGTTTGTTCTTGCAGTGACAAGCAGAAGCCACAGGAATTGTTGTTGTTTTCTGATAAATCTGTAAACCCAAATCTCTTGTTAACCATTTCCCTATCAGGACAAACTGAGCAACTATCACTCACTTACTATCAGCGACTATACCCACAGATATTTTTTCATACTAAACATTTAACTCCTGAACTCTAATAATTCAAAATGCTCTCCGAAAATGACTAGTCCTTTGTTCTAAAGATAACCATCCTTTTTAGAGAAGGAAGAAAGGAAGATTCAAATGTGAAAAGAAAGGACTTCTTTTAAAGAAGTCTATTTAATATGCAATACCTGTGATTCCTAGCCTTTCCATAAAGGAAAAAAATGAGTTATTTTAGTAACTCTTTGTGCAGATAATATTCAAGAGGGGCAGAGGAAATGATCAACGTGTCTGATTCTACTTTCCTGTGAGTAGCTTCTGGTTGTTCTGAGGCATTTGAAGCTAATCTCTTTCTACTCTGATACAATGACTGATAGACCTCTTCATTCAACATAATAGCTAGAAGTCATGAACTGATTCAGAATAATATGAAAAACTGTCCATCAATAATTTAGTGTATCAATTTTTCCAAGTACATCAGGGCTAGATTTCTGGAACATATTTAGCCTGTGGCAAAGAATGTCATATTGTAATTTGTTTGAACTAGGGTGGGTTCGAGATCTGACGTAAGACACCGAAGACACCAAAATGTTCCTTCTGCTTCTTCCAAAAAGAAATCTACTTGGAGCAGTATAAATGTAAAGGAGGACACAGGATGAACAGGAGAAAAGGGAAATAAAATAGCAAATGATCACTGGACAATGTTTTAAGAGTTGGAATTTATGAGTTTGCAATGGAATGAATATTTGATTTTTACCTATTGGTCACTCCATTTCCTTTCCTTAACTGAATCTGGATTCTTTGAGGATATTGCTTTTTCTGCAACTCCCTTAGTGTGAAACTCTTTATTGACTTGTGCTGAGGCACTGCAGTGTCCAAATGCACGGTGAATGTCAGTTTATCTGGCTGCCCACACTCATTGCTGCTCTCATTTCGTTTCGTTTTCACCTTCATTTGAACCCTCCTCCCTTCTTTAGTGTTCATGACGTTTGATTACACCAAAAACTAGCTGTATTTCTGCTGGTCGTGTTCTACCTGACCTGGAGGCTGTCAGGGAAGACTCACATTCTCCTGGCTCCTCACTGTGGTTTCCAGGCCTCTGGTGACTGTCCTCATTTCACAGAAGCTCCTTCTTTGAACCTCATCTCTCTAGCTGACACCAGCTTAGTTTAATTGTCTGTTTAACAAGGATATTAGCACCAGATTCACTGTTTTCCTCTCTAGATTGGCTTCTTCTGTCCACCAAGGAGATCTGACTGGCTCAAGACCTCTGTATCATAGCTCTCCAATCCACTCTACTATAATGATAGTAACAATTTGTATCTAATTTTATAGCCCAATACAAATATTAGTCTCATCTAAAGATGAGAAAACAGATAAAGGTTAAATTTTTTTTTCATTTGCACAGGAGCTAAATAAGAGAATTAAATATACATCCAACTCTGTCTGATCTCAAAAGCTGAGTTTTTGGCAACTAAGTTCTGCTGCCTCCTAATGATCCTCACCTCGATTCAGGTTTATTTCCTCAATTCTAAGTTCTTTTAGCATGAATTACATCATTGTCCAATTTGATTCACTTTTGAAATACTGAACTATGAAACCTCCAATTGTAACTACCAACTTCTTGCATTCCATGTCTCACTCTTTCTGACTAAACCCTCCTTTTCAAGTTCACCGCAACTTTTAATTTCTAGATAACTCCCTGTTTTCTCAATTTCCCTGCAAGTCCCCTCTTTGTCATCCTGAATTCCATTGGTAGAATAATCCAACTATATTTTCAGTGGTTTCCCTCCCTTGTCTTGCCACAACAAGTTTGCCAGCTGTCCTCTTTTTCACTCCAGACCCAGGGTGTTGCTGAAAGGGGTATCAACTAGTTTTGTGCATATTTAATAGACACAGCAGCTAATATGATAGGATGAAGATATACAACCCAACCTCAAAGAACACATAATCTGGAGGAAAATGGCATGCAAATAGTTAAGCACATAAATGTTATTTAGACAGTTTGTATTCAGTGAATATAGATAAAGGTCCATTTAAGTCCAGGAAATAAAAAGTACTGTTGGGTGGTTGTCTATGTGAAAATCGAGGTCTCCTAGACAACAGGCAGAACTTTGGATAGAAGAAGAAAAAACAGTGAGTCCTTTGTCAAAAGTTCTACATTATTATACTAGTGAATAAAAAAGGGGCAGTTAGGAGGTTCAGTGTTGCAGTTGAAGTATTGGTGAAAATAAGAACTATCACTTTTCTTCTCCTTTTGACAACAATCTTGATTTTCCTTTGGGAATTCACCCTTCCACTCTCTGTGTCCAAAGCTGGCCCAAATACAGTGAATAAGAGAACTTTGGCAAGAGCTACCAAAAAAAGAGACTCTCTCTTTAGAACTGAATTTGAACTTGAGCTACTGCAAACATCTGACCATCGTGTAAAGTTTGAGAGTGAAACCAACCTGCCAAAGGCACATAAAGTAGCAAAGACAGGAAGTCAGATCTCTGATGGAACTGTTAGAGACTGAAATTAGGCTGCACCTGAAACCAGCTTCACTCCTGGATAAGTTTTCAAGTTCATGAACCGTTAAGTTTCCATTTTTATTCTCAAGAGGTTTGGATTGCATTTTTCCATTACCCACAACTGGAAAGAACTGATAGACCATACATAATAAGGAAGGTAAATGGAGCCAGACCTAAATAAAATGTATATGTTTCTTGTACATACAAAAAAAGATCAGAAAAGAGGCTAATAAATTACATTCTTACAAGCAGATTGCTTCTATCTAAATTCCAGATTTGCTGCTCATTGGATGTGTAACTTTAGGCAAGTTACTTAATTTCTCCATATTTTCATAGGTAAAGTGAGAATAATAATAGTTCCCATCTCACAAATTTGTTATGAAGATAGAGGAATCAAACTCTTCGAACGATATCGGTGCTATTTGGGGATAATCTGAGAAAGGTAAGGAGAGTAGGAGAAGCGGAGAAGAGGTATTGCAGCAGAAAAAGTGAAAATTTATATTTAGAAAAATCAAACAGTGGCATATAGAAAGCAAAGTGAAAGAAAGTGTGTTAGTTGCTCAGTCATGGTCAACTCTTTGTGATCCCAAGGACTGTAGCCAGCCAGACTCCTGTCCGTGGAATTCTCCAGGCAAGGATGCTGGAATGGGTAGCCATTTCCTTCTCCAGGGGACCTTCCTGACCCAGGGGTCATATCTGCATCTCCTGCATTGCATGCAGATTCTTTACCATCTGAGCCACCGGGGAAGCCCAAGCTGGAGAAAAACCCAAGATCCCAAACAGGCTGATGTCAAAGAGAGTTTTGGAGGGAGAATGAAGTTTCATGGTCTGAGGCCTATGAGGGTAAGAGAAATGGGGAAAGATTTTCAAAAGGGTTAGAGTGGTTAATAAATTGGTCTTTTACAAATCAAAGAGATGAGGCAACAAAAGTTGTTTTAATGTGTATCCTGCTCTAAGCCTGGGCCAAGCAAACTCCAGCTCATAGCTGGTTTATGTATTCTTTGACAGCATCACTGGTTTAAAAGCAAGATAAGACAAGGACAGAGGAGTGGAAGCAAAGTTTAGAAAAGATTGAGGAGCATGTGGGGGTTTTCAAAGGCTTTCTCAAATCTAGTGGTAGAGGAGTTGATTGATTTTCATGATGAAGCTATCCTATTTCTTAAAAAAATAGAAACGAACAGCTTCCCTGGTTAGCCGTGATGCTGTCGCCTGTGGGGAAGAGGAGGTGTTTACACATACATGTGTTAAGTGTCAAAACACTGTTGACTGAATAATATATGTACCATCTCATTACTGACTTCAAATCTCATCTCCTGTTGTGCCCATGTATGAAAAAAGGAGGAAAAAAAAATACACTCCATCTCACCTGCTGCTGATTCATAGACACTATCAAGATTTGTAATATGATTAAAATACTTGAGGGAAGTCTATGCATAAAATATCCAAGGTATAACCACATTTGTGCTCAGTCATGTCTGACTCTGTGGCCCCATGAACTATAGCCTGCCAGGTTCCTCTGTCCATGGAATTCTCCAGGCAAGAATACTGGAGTGGGTTATGCATGCCACCTGGGAAGCCCATCCAAGGTATGGTCTGTCTGTATTTGAACAGTAGCAGTAATTACTCAAGATATTAAAATTAATGACCTACTCGCCCAAGTGTAACAACCTATACAGACAAAGATGTTTTCCATGAATTTCCTGGCACTAAAAAACTGCAAGCAATCTAAATGCCCATTAATATCGAGTGGTTAGATTAATTACAGCATAATAAGCACATTTTTGTCTTGCTTAAATGTGTTACAAGTGTGAATCAATTTATTAATTAGAAAATTTTGATGTCAAATTATATAAAAGCTATAATGTGTGATGTAGCTGCTAAAAAGAGTAAGGTGGATATGTATGCACTTACATGGGAAACATTTATGATATAACATTTTTAAATTTAAAAAAGCTACAAATTATAGTAGAATCTCACTTTTTAAACGAATGATTAAAATTCAGCTATTATTGGCGCTATTTGTGTATCCTTAGAGAGAATTGTACAAGCTTACGTATCAAACTGTTATCAGTGGTTATCTACTGAGATTGGTAAACAGAAGATGGTAATTTTTTAACATGTAGCTTTTGTATTATCTGGATTTTTAATAATCACATATTTATTTTATTTATTATAAAACAATAAACTGTAAATAATCAAATATTTTAAAGGATATTTAAATAAGTGGCTTTTAAAAAACTATTTTAAATCATGTGAAGAGCTATTTTTCAAGATCTCGAAATATCATTAGCTTGATGCTTTTTCTGTGAGTATAATAAAGGAAAATGAAATACTTGTATGTGGGGAATAAAGCTATATGTAAGATTCAGAAAAATATAATGTGTAACTGAGAATCAGAATTCATGCTTATTAATTGTCAGGAACATTATCTGGATCTTTGCTACAATCTAGAGACGCTTAAGAATGAACTAGGATATTTATCTGTTAAATATTCACTATTTCAGTTCAGTTCAGTTCAGTCAGTGTGGCCAACTCTTTGTGACCCCATCATCTGCAGCATGCCAGGCCTCCCTGTCCATCACCAACTCTGGAGTTTACTCAAACTCATTCATGTCCATCGAGTCAGTGATGCCACCCAACCATCTCATCCTCTGTTGTCCCCTTCTCCTCCTGCCTTCAATCTTTCCCAGCATCAGGGTCTTTGGAGTTTACTCAAACTCATTCATGTCCATCGAGTCAGTGATGCCACCCAACCATCTCATCCTCTGTTGTCCCCTTCTCCTCCTGCCTTCAATCTTTCCCAGCATCAGGGCCTTTTCCAAGGTGTCAGTTCTTCTCATCAGGTGGTCAAATTATTGGAGTTTCAGCTTCAGCATCAGTCCTTCCAATTCAGGACTAATTTCCTTTAGGACTGACTGGTTTGATCTTCTTTCAGGTCAAGTGACTCTCAAGAGCCTTCTCCAACATCACAGTTCAAACGCATCAATTCTTCAGTGCTCAGCTTTCTTTATAGTCCAACTCTCACATCCATACATGACTACTGGAGAAACCATAGCTTTGACTAGATGGACCTTTGTCAGTAATGTCTCTGCTTATAAATATGCTATCTAGGATGGTCATAACTTTTCTTCCAAGGAGCATGCATCATTTAATCTCATGGCTGCAGTCACCATCTGCAGTGATTTTGGAGCCCAAAAAAGTAAAGTCTCTCATGGTTTCCATTGTTTCCCCATCTATTTGCCATGAAGTTATGGGACCAGATGCCACGATCTTAGTTTTCTAAATGTTGAGTTTTAAGCCAACTTTTTCACTCTCCTCTTCCACGTTCATCAAGAGGCTGTTTAGTTCTTCTTCGCTTTTTGTCATAAGGGTGTTGTCACCTGCATATAATATTTCTCCTGGAAATCTTGATTTCAACTTGTGCTTCGTCCAGCCTGGCATTTTGCATGATGTACTCTGCATATAAGTTAAATAAGCAGGGTAACAGTATACAGCCTTGACGTACTCCTTTCCCACTTTGGAACCAGTCTGTTGTTCTCTCTCAAGTTCTGTTGCTTCTTGACCTGCCTACAGATTTCTCAGGAGACAGGTAAGGTGGTCTGATATTTCCATCTCTTGAAAAATCTTCCACAGTTTGTTGTGATCTACACAGTCAGAGGCTTTGGCGTAATCAATAAAGCAGAAGTAGGTGTTTTTCTGGTATTCGCTTGCTTTTTTGATGATCCAACGGATGTTGGTAATTTGATCTCTGGTTCCTTTGCCTTTTCTAAACTCAACTTGAACATCTGGAAGTTCATGAGTCACATATAGTTGAAGCCTGGCTTGGAGAATTTTGAACATTACTTTGCTAGCACGTGAGATGAGTGCAACTGTGCGGTAGTTTGAGCATTCTTTGGCATTGCCTTTCTTTGGGATTGGAATGAAAACTGACATTTTCCAGTCCTGTGGCCACTGCTGAGTTTTCCAAATTTGCTGGCATATTGAGTGCAACACTTTCACAACATCATCTTTTAGGATTTGAAACAGCTCAATTGAAATTCCATCACCTCCACTAGCTTTGTTCATAGTGATGCTTCCTAAGGCCCACTTGACTTCTCATTCCAGGATGTCTGGCTCTAGGTGACACTCCTCCACTACTTAACTATCTATCATTTCTCCTGTTATGAAACCACTGTTTGAAAAATCTAATCTACTGTTTTGCTTTGGAGAATAGATAAAGACAAAAATTTAAATAATGTATGTAAGCAAATAATTGCATATGTGAATTCTCTAATATGTTATTATTTTTTCATTACAAAAATAAATTTTTTAAGAGACTGTTTTCTCCTGCTAAAGTCCAAATGAGTTGCCTTTTCATTACTTATCAAATTGGTAATTCTTCCAGCAATGATTATGGAATGCATTGATATTGGTAAAAATCTATATTTTCATAGCAAATCAATATAGGAAGTCTAAATAATTATGGCAGTGTTATCATAAAAAATTTCTCTTTATGATTATAGTTTTAGCTGGAGTTCTGTTTATTAGACTTTTTCCTTACTTCCAACTCTCCTTCCAAAGGGCTTAAAATTCAACAGATGTGACATATAAAGTGAAAATTTGTAAAAAAATTACAAACAAAATAAAATATTTTGTCAATTACTTTATTCTTTTTGGCTCTGGGATGAACTTGTCAGAAAGTTTTATTTAAAGAGAATTATGGGGTAAGTTATTTTGTTCTAAGCTGTTAATACTTTTACATTCAAAATCACTTTTATCTATAGAAGAGCTTCCAAAATATTTTTAGTGAATATTATCTTCATAAAAATTGATATTTCACTTCAGAAAATGAAGATGAGACACTAAAGTACAGAGCAGTAAATGATATATAGTGAAATTTTATGACATATATTTCTTGACTAATGCATTTTGCAGTATAATATGTTTGTATATTTATACAGCTTGACCAGGTTGCAACAATGAAATTTCCTTGGGATTGAGAATGAGGGTTCCATTTACTGTCAAAAAAGGAAGCTTATGTTAGTAATAAAAGCATGCTGTCCAAATGATCACCTCAAATTATAGAGAATTAAATTGGTTGTGATACAACATTGGGGAAAAAATTGGTAAAAAAAAATCTGATTATAGTTTGAGTGTTGTTTTGATGCCAGTACATTTTTTTCCCTACTGCAACATTATTGTGCTGTGACTATAAGTAAAAATATTAGAAAGGAGTATCATAAATATTAATCTTTTTGTTTCTTCTCAATAGAGAACTTACCCTATGTTTTGAAAATTGTCCACTTTTGAATCTTTGTTTTCTCCTGAATATACAAATTAAGAAGGCAATAAGGTTGTCAGATTTAACAAATAAAAACACAGAATGCCCAGGAAAATTTAAATTTCACATAAACAGAAAATAAATTTTCAGTAAAAGTATGCTCAATAAGGATAGCCTCCAAATTCTGCAACCCTAGAAGACAAGATCTTGCTTTCCCAGTCTCCTATGGAGCGAGGATATGACACAGAATGGTCCTGTGACCTAAGATTAATCAATTAGATGCACTAGATTGACCAGATCTTGAATCAGAAGAAGCAGGCACAGTGGGGACTCCATTTAGTCACTGGCCTGGCAGGAGCCACGGCAGCAGCGTCAAGTTTCCATGGTAACAACAAGGACACTTGGGATGCAGTGGTGCCCAGCAAGAAAGCTTTGGCATACTGTGTCCAGTAGCAGTGGCAGAAACAACAGTATCTCCACTGGTCTGATTCAGGGCGTGGTTTGGCTCCTTGGCGTCTCTTCTTCCCAAAACATTACCAAGTCCAATTCTTTGGAATTCTTGATGATTATTTGATTTACCCAACATCCTTTCAAACCTAAACAGCATATTGGAAAGCAGAGACATTACTTTGCCAACAAAGGTCCGTCTAGTCAAGGCTGTGGTTTTTCCAGTGGTCATGTATGGATGTGAGAGTTGGATTATAAAGAAAGCTGAGTGCTGAAGAATTGATGCTTTTGAACTGTGGTGTTGGAGAAGACTCTTGAGAGTCCCTTGGACTGAAAAGAGATCAAACCAGTCAATCCTAAAGGAAATCAGTCCTGAATATTCATTGGAAGGACTTATGCTGATGTTGAAGCTGAAGCTTCAATACTTTGGCCACCTGCTGCAGAGAATGAACTCCTTGGAAAAGACCCTGATGCTGGGAAAGATTGAAGGCAGGAGAAGAAGGGGACGACAGTGGATGAGATGGTTGGATGGCATCACAGACTCGATGGACATGAGTTTGAGCAAGCTCCGGGAGTTGGTGATGGACAGGGAGGCCTGGTGTGCTACAGTCCATTGGGTCACAAAGAGTCGGACATGACTGAGCGACTGAACTGAACCAAACTGAACATCTTTTCAACAAATTCCTTTTCTTTGAAATAGTCCAGAATCACTTTTGTTCTTATATAAAAAGTGAAAGTCATTCATTCAGTCATGGCTGACTGTGACCCCATGGACTGTCCCCATGGAATTCTCCAGGCCAGAACACTTGAGTGGGTAGCCTTTCTCTTCTCCAGGGGATCTTCCCAACCCAGGGATCAAACCCAGGTCTCCTGCATTGCAGGTGGATTCTTTACCAGCTGAGCCACCAGTGAAGCACAAGAGAGTGATTTATGGAGGGAGGAAAAAAAGAATCTAAGCCTTCAAATACAATACATTTCCAGTCATTCTCTTGAAGATAGTAGAATCTTCACTCCCAAGAGCAACAGAGCAGCATTAGAATGTGGGCGCTGGAGCAATGGCCCCTGGGTCAATAGCCCAACTCTGCCACTTACTACCTAAGGAACATTGAGCACGTTGCTTATTTTTTCTGTGGTTCAGAAAAGTTTGTTTCCACACCGGTAAAATGAGCACAGGAATGGTTTCTATCTTACAGAATTGTCTTCAATTTCAAATGGTTAATATTTGGAACAGGTACTTGTATATAATGGGGCTTCCCTGATGACTCAGACAGTCATCAGTAGATGACTGGTTCAATTCCTAGGTTAAGAAGATCCCCTGGAGAAGAAAATAGCAACCCATTCCAGTATTCTTGCCTGGGAAATCTCATGGACAGAGCAGCCTGGTGGGCTACAGTCCATGGGGCTGCAAACAGTCAAACACGACTGAGTGACTAACACTTTGACTTTACTTTTCCCTGGTATATAAAGAGCACTATATACATCTTTAAAAAACAACAGCAGCAGCAAAAAACCAATCAGCATTCACAATTTTGAGCTGTATTCAGAGGCAAAATCAGTCAATCATAGTTAGTATATTGGCTCTCTCCTCCAGATGCTAGAAAATGGCTTCAGAGGAGAGAGACTTTCATGTGATAAACTATTTCATGACTTATACATGTTTGAACAAGCAAAACAGTCTTATCATTAGAACCCAGACCTCTAGCATCATAATACAAAACTCGAGAGGTAGGTGACCATATTTGAAAGTGAAATAGGTGAGATTTGTGAGGAAGTATAAAAACATCCACACACCAACAACATCACTCCCCTCCCCGACCGCCAGCTTGTTGTGGTCTTAGAGTGTTATTATCAATGGGCTAAACAGAAAAGCTGCATTTGGAGTGATCAGAGAGCTAAAAAATCAATAGCAGATCATAAAGGAGAATGGATTTGATTAATTAATTGATATTACAGGTCCTGGAGTTGTATCATACAGGATGTGGAATTTTTAGTAGAGTCCATGATGAGAAGCAAGAAAGGGGAATTTTATCACCTCTTGATGAAAAGAGAGAGATGTGTGAGTTGAGGTCAAGAGCAGGACAGAACAATAGACCTAATGTCAGGAATCTGAATGAGATGATATGAGAAAGGAGATGGTGGGAGAATGACATCTCCAACTGACAAATGACCCTTTATTGACTCATTTAACAAATACTTATTAAGTGCCTCCCCTATACCAGACATAATTTTATCTAGACTCTGGAACCAAAAAAAATAAGGCATAGAATATAATATTAATGAGATAAAGTTAAGCCTAGAGCCAGTGCTGATTCTGCTTCTATTTCCTTAATCAATGGACTGAAAAAGCAATAGACTCCAAAAATCATTTGGCATAAACTAGAATCAAAAGGAACCACGGGAATAGATAGCACTTATTCCAAAGCCAGAAACACATGTAAGAAATGGAAACAGATTTCTTTTCTTGGCAATTAGTTCTGGAAATTCTTTTAAGAAAATACTGAATGTATTCTTTAAAAACTATGTTGATAAACATTTTGGCTGGAGGGGGAGGTCCCAGGGGACATAGTCAAGAGAATAGAATCATGGGTACTAAATTCTTTGTAGGGCTCCATTAAACTTAGTACACTGCCCAGTACCCAAAGGGTAAAAATTATTCTTCTGGGTGTTTGGTAAACTGATTTTGCTTTAAGCCCTCAATCCTATTAATGGTTGAATTTAAGTGGGAAGTCAAAACAACTTTCACAGTTTTTCAAATACTCTATTTAGGACAGAGGAGTCTATAATTGTATAGATTTAGGCTATGTTGTTATAATTTCTTTGAAAATTCTTATTTATCTTCAATTTTTTGGCTTAGTTGGTGTCCGTAACATAAGACCTCTAGCACAGAGTAAATAAAGCAATCTATTCACATAATTTTAACGGCTCAAAATTCCTCCTTAAAGAGAAGTTGAGAAGTACTCTGTCACTGAGAAAGGTGGTAATGAACAACCTTCTTAACAACTTTCACATTTTAAGAAATATCTGTGTTTGGTGACAACAAACATTGGAAGATGAATTTAGATTCCAGAAATGAAGAGATTATTGCATCAGATCAAAACTGACAAGAATTATTTTGGTACTTATTGTGTGTCAAGAACCATTTTAGCATCTATTAAATGCATTACCTTAATTTTCAGAAGAATATTGTGAGTGTTAGTCTCATTTCTTAGATAAAGAAGCAGGTTATAAAAATATTATTTGGGGGAACAAAAGTACCATAAAGCTAGAATAAAGTATTCTAATTCTACAGATTTGGGTACCAAAATACAGAGAGTTTGTTACTTAAAGTCATTCATCAAATCCAAATATAAAGCTGATTTTCTGCTCCATTATTTTTGGAATATTCACAGTTCCTTAAACTTTCTAGAGCGTTTGTATTTTTAAAAGTGATAAATCTTCCACTGCATTTTGGGGGAAGATTACGCTGCTTAATACATGTGAGACACTTGGAACAGTGCCTGGCAAAGATAGGCACTCAGTAAATACTACAAACTGTTACTATTCATAATATTAACGCCAGAGTTTGAGCTTCTAACAATATGAAAACATTTGGGGATGGGAGAAAGATATCTGGAACAAGAGACTAAACAAATGGTCAGGATAGTGTGGTTTAAAATTTGACCCTGAAGTTGAGTCTGCTATCTAGACTCAATTTTTTCTGTTAAATCAAGCAGCATTTATTAAGCATCTATCTGAAGTACAGCATTATATCAGGTACTGCGGGGAACATAGAAATGAATGAAACAGTCCCTATAAAACAAAGCATAAAGGGACAAGGACCTTGTGAAAATAATTCATTACCATGGCAATACAGAACAGATTCCTTTCAAATAAGGCTGTGAGCAAGAAGTAGCATCTGAGGCAGATAATCAACATGGAAGCTATTAAAAAAAAAATGAATATCTCAAACACAGGGACAGTATGAGCAAAGGTATAGAACCAGAAAAGAATGGGATTCATTCATTATCCAGTCACTTATTCACCAAAATATTATAAGCCAGACACTGTCTGAGGCCTAGAGACATAGAAATGAATTGAAAAAAAGACAAAAACCACTTCCTGTACTTAAAGGCTTTGTCATCAATTGGGAGAATACAGGGAAGCTAGTAAGAGTCACAAATTATTAGAGATACCATAAAAAATAGCTAATAAGGACAACTAGGTGGGAATATCTGGTTACAGAGGCAAGTTTATAGAGTTTTAAATACTTCACAGGAAAGGGTCTGACCAGTCGGTAGTGGTTTATGGCAAAAAGGGAACAATTAGTGAAAATAAACAAGAAGTGCTGTCTCATAGGGATAAAAAAGAAACCACTTACTTAACTAATGATTTCTGATAATCCCAGGTAGTCTAGAGTCTGCAACTCAATAACCACAAAAATATAGAGGTATGACTAGACAGAAATCAAAATGAGACTGCTACATGAAGCTGGTATACACAAAGATTCTACACTGGATGTAAGGTCCAGGTAAAACGCAGCCACAAGAAAGGGACTTCCGGTCTCAGATTTGGCTCTGAGTAGACTGGAATTGAAAAGAAAAATGTCTGCCTTAAATGTCATAAACCACTGTATGATATTCATGTGACACAAATTTTATGAATGTGGCCCAAAAAATGCAAGTCAAAAGTTTAGTCTGGAGTAGATTCAGGTTGACATTCCTCCCAGGTTGCTATTAAATAGCTCGCCACATATCATTTTCACTGTTGCCAGTGACAAGTCAGCTGTCAAGTTAGTCACCACTTTTTGCAGACACTGGGATGCAGCACAAGCCTGATCAGAATAAGCATTGTTCAGTTCCCAAGGAAACAATTCATAGAAAAACCACAAGTGTGGAGTATACATCTTGCATAAATGTACTTGGCAGCCCTCAAAATTTCTTTTCTACTTAATAGTTTCTTTGGTACTTTTTATATTCTTGTTTGTCTTTGAGGTTCTCAATTTCACTGCAGAAAACCTGTATATAGATTTCTTTTTTCTTATTCATTGAGTTCATTTAGATTCATGAATCTAAATTGTGATGCTTTTTTTTTCTCATTCTGAGAAAAATCTCAGCCATTCTTTCTTCCCATGTTGCTTTCCCTCACTCATTCTTTTCTTTTGTTCAGAATATGCTCTTTTTCATCTATTTTTTTATTTCTCTCACTCTCTCTTTGATTTGCTTTATTTTTATCTCTCTGTTAGATTTTGTGTAATAGCTTAACATTATCCTCCAATTCACTAATTTTCTCCTTGGTTTTGTCTAATCTTCAATTTAGCATGCTTAATGAGTTTTTTCAACTTTTCCAACAATTATTTATTTGTATAAGTAGTTTCTTGATATTTGCTTTGTTAATTTTTATAGCCTCATAATTTTACCATACTTGAAATTCTTTTTTTTCTTTCTTTGAATATATGAAGTATATCCTGTATCTGAGACTTTTAATACTTTTGTCTGATTTTTCAGTTTGATTTCTGCTAATCTTGCTTATGGTGACTTGTTTCTCGTGTGTTTAGCAAATTTACAAATTTTGAGCTTATGTTTCTTCTACATTTGTTGAAATTTTTTAAGATCTACTATTGTAGATAGACAGAATATTTGAAATGCTAAGATAAAATAACTTCCAATGTAAAAATTTGTATCCAAAGAAACTATCTCCCAATATCAAGCCTGAAATAAAGAGGTTTTCCAAAAACTGGTAAATAAAAACTGAACAAGATTACCACAAAGATGCTCCACTAAGAATCTTCAAAGGATGAATGAATGAAGAAGAATGATTGAAGGTCAAATATTCCACTCATATTATGAGCCAAAAAAAAGCACTGCTAAACTTGAGTAAATTGAACAAGTAGGCTATATAAAACAATAATAAAAATGTTCAGTATGTGGGCCGCATTTTTAGATAATAATGTCACCAATTGAGAGAAGTATGATTTGGGATACAGAATTTTAAGTTCTTTTTCTTGATTGACAGGATGGTGAAAAATATTAGTTGACTATAGAATTTGCTAACTACATCAGCAAATATTAAAAGAATAAAATTACAAAAGTGTAACTCTCAAATTAGTAGGAAGAACAAAATTGGGGAAAAGGGAATTTCAAAAACACAGAAAGGAACAAATAGAATGCACTAAATAAAATGGAATAAATAAAACCTAAGACCTCAATAAACATAACCAATTTGAATAGACTAATTTCTCCAGGAAAAAAAAAATTGTGAAACTAGACTTTTTAAAAATCAAGATATATTCCAATTAAAAGAAATGTACCTGATACATAACGATAAAGTTTTCTGTAAATTTCTAACATAAAAATATATACAAGTGCTAACCAATAAAAGCTGACATGACAAAAACAAACATACAGATGAAGGAAACAGAAGAAAGAACCCAGAAATAAACCCACAGGCCTGTGGTCAATTAACCTTCAGCAAAGGAGGCATGGATATACCATGGAAAAAAGACAGTCTCTTCAACAAATGGTGTTGGGACACCAGGATAGCCTCATGTAAATCAAAGAAATTAGAACCTTCCCTCACATCATATATAGATATAAACTCAAAAATGGCTTAAAGACTTAAATATAAGATTCAAGAGCCAGAATCCCAGGTTTGAGTTTGAATTTCCACTGCTTGGTAGCTTTGTAATACAGAGCCACTTATTTTTCTAAGAAAAGTAAATTATATACCTATATCCCTGATAGCTCAGTTGTTAAACAATCCACCTGCAATGCAGGAAACCTGGGTTCAGTTCCTGGGTTGGGAAGATTTCCTGGAGAAGGGAAATGCTACCCACTCCTGTATTCTAGCCTGGAGAATCCCATGGTCTGTATAGTCCATGGGGTTGCAAAGATTCAGACATGACTGAGCGACCTTCACTTTCAAGAAATGTTCAGTTTACACAAGTTAGATTGTCTTTTCACTTTCCATATGTCATCATTCATCAAGTGCACTTTTTTCAGGTTTTAACATCTTCAAAATTGACATAATCACTGGTGTCTCGGCGTTGCTGTCGGTGATGTTGAAATTGTGAAGTGTTTATCATTGACTATGAATCTACAAACATGACTGTTTAATTCCTGGTAATTTGACTAATTGCAATCCCTTGATGTTTTGGTCAGTAAACCAAATAAGGATCTTTCGTGGAAGGAATATAAACTCTTACTGGCATCTAAATAGTTAGATGGAATTGACACTGTAATTAAGAATATTAATTCTTAAGAACATTCTGAGTATCTAATGTACAGCATAGTCACTAGAGGCGATTATAGTGTACTTGAAATTTGCTAACAGGGTAGATAGTAAGTGTTCTCACTGAATACAAGCAAGCAGGGCTTCAGTGGTAAAGAATCTGCCTGCCAGTGCAGGAGACAATAGTTGGATCTCTGGTCTGGGAAGATCCCACATGCCCCTTGGCATCTAAGCCCCTGGACAACAACTACTGAACCTGTACTCTAGAGCCTGGAAGCCAAGACTAATGAAGCCCTGTGCCCTAGACCCCTTCTCTGCAACAAGAGAAACCACCACAGTGAGAAGCCCATGCTCGCTGCATCTAGAGAAAGCCTGTGCCCAGCAACAGAGACCCAGCACAGCCAAAAATAAATAAATAAATAAAGTCATTAAAAAAATAAAGTGGGAAGAGAAATGATTTTTTAAAAAGCAAGCAAACAAAAAAGAAATTAAAAGGTTAATGTGTGAAATGAAAGATGTGTTAACTTGATAGCAGTCATTTCCCAATGTATATCAAATCATCCCATTGCACCCTTTAAATATATCACAATTTTATTGTTAATTATGCCTTCATAAAGCTGGCAGAAAGATCCTAATCTAATCCTCCCCTGCCCTCCTGACCTGATCTCTCATCCTAGGTATGAGCTGCATAGGGCATCCATCGCCTCCATCCAATATACACCGTACATTCTTTGCCTCAAACACCAGCCCCAGGCCTTAATACTGGTTGTTGATTCTACTTAGAATTCCATCCCCTACAAATTCCTGCAATTGCTTCTTCCTACTCCTTAGGTTTTCAGTGAAATTATATTTCCTCTGAGAAAATATCCATGGTCACATGATCCAAAATAACCCCCACTCTACTCCTCTATCTCATCTTGTCCTCATGTTCTTGTTTCTATGTCACTTGCTTCTGTTTAAATTTATTTGTTAAATGTCTGCTTCTCCCCCTAGCCCACATAGACACTTAAATTGGGTATAACTCCAAAAGGGCAGTGTTCTTACCCATCTTTGCAACTGCAACTCCAGTTCTAAATTTCCTCCTGGCCTCCAGTGGGATCTTTGGCTTGAACTAGTGAATGCTCACAGCCACCTAATGCAGTGGGTAATGGCATTCTTGTTTTACAATTGGAAATTCAGGCTTAGAACACTTGGCTCAAACACTCAGCTGTTAAGTAAGCAAGATTCCAAATCCAGGCCTGTTGTTCACAACACTTGACTCTCCTCCTAGGTCAGGAAGTGACTCTTTTTAAGCAACAGGAAATTGAGAAGACATTCCACTCAAATGCATAGTGGGAGTCTGTTAAGATATTAGCAACTCAAGATCCTTGGTTAGTAGGAGAAATAAAAGATAATTTTAAGACATATTTTTTCATGTGATTTTCATTTGGCACAACTTGCCTTTTGCACGTTTGTAATATTCTAGCCTCTTCTCTTTGTTTGGCTAATTTCTACTTGTCCTTCATGCCCCCCTTTGATGCCATCTCCTCTTGGATATGTATTCTGACTTTTTAGACCTGGGCTGGGTGCACATATTATGTTCCCCTAGAGCACCTTGGAAATGAATCCTCTTATTACTCTGTACTGTAACTAACTGTTTACTTGCTCAAAGTCCTTGGAGGGACATAGTCTTGATCACTGCTGTTGTATACCTACTACTGTTCTAGCATATATGGTCTGTGTGCAAAACTTATTCAGTTGAATATGTTATGGTCCTTCAATGGCAATGTGAAGGAAAAATACTGTCCACACTTTTAGCAAAATAATCACAATAATTCCTTCAATAAATATTTACTATTCTGATCACTGAGGTTACAAAAGGGGACAAGGCAAGCTGCCATCTTGGAACTGAAAATCAACCAAATACATAGCGTCTACACTATATTGTCTGTGTCTTCATGCATGCTCTGTTTTGTCCAACTCTTTGCGACCCCATAGACTGTAGCCCCACCAGGAGTCTTTGTTTATGAGATTATCCTGGCATGAATACTGGAGTAGGTTGCCATTTCCTCCTCCAAGGGATCTTCCTGATCCAGGGATCAAAACTGCGTCTCCGGTTTCTCTTGCATTGGCAGGCAGATTCTTCAGCACTGAGCTGTTTGGGAAGTCTACCCTATATAGTACCTTATGTCAAATGGTGGTGAGTCCTATGGAGGAAAATAGTCTAAGAGGAGCAGGCAGTAGCCCACGGTTGCTACTTTACACACTGTGATGGTATTCTCAAGTGGGGAAGACTAACTAAGCAAGTATATGAGTGAGAAAAAATCCAGTCAAAGAAAAGGATGAGCAGAGGTCCTGATGTGAGAGAGGACCTGGTAAGTTTCCAGACTGCGTGGCTGAAAGAGAACATTTACAGGAGAAAAAAGAAAATAATAGGAAATGAGGTTAAAAAAGTAGCCCAGTCATGCGGTGGCTTTTAGCCATCAGGTATTGTTCCAAATGCAATAGAAGCCGTTGGAGAAGTATCTCTTAGGTGCTTGACAAAGCAAATTGGGACATACTGACCTTTTCTACCCCACTGGGGTCTCTCTTGGTTAGATTTCCTAAGGAAGTCATTCTTCCAGCTGCTTTGCCCTCTAGCAAGCCCGTATGTCTTCCTGTCCATATTGTTCTAGATTTTTCCCAGTACCACTGCCTAATCTTCTTCCAGATAATTCATGGAGAGCTTCTGGTAGGAAAAAAGTTTGAACATCTTATTGTTGGGGACATGTGGGTCACATCTGGGTTTAATGGATTCCAATGGTTTAACTATGATAGTGTCCTCAGTTAATGTTTGTTGCTTGGGTTTATCTCCTCTCCGCTAAGGCTACCATTTTATTTCTCTTCCTGGTAGGTCATACTTTCAACATCTCAAGCTATAGCACATTATGGCAACACACCTCTGGGAATGAAGTCACCTGGGAACCAAATCTGTTTGATAGGCTAGGTTTTGTGGGGAGTGTTATTAAGTAGTTTGTTGGAATGGCACTGAGTTTGTTCTTTCATTACTAAGTTGCTTTGTGTGGGTCCACACACACACTGTTACCCAATCAAAAGCAAGAAGCTACAGTGTTTTGTGATTTTGATGTTACAATGTCAAGATAATAATCTTTTTGCTTTTTAATTATGTGGGATTACTGTATTAATCTTTATGAAACCTTGTAATAAATGATTACGATACTTAGGAATATGCAAGAAAATACAATGAATTCCCCAGGAATAATATGGCACTGCATTGACCAGCACAATTTACTGACAAAATGTGAATTGAAAAGTCATAAGTTAGTAAAGAGTGCCACAGTGTGGTTATAGTACCTAATTTCATATAAACTTGACCAAAAAGTTTTTTGAAGCTAAAATAGGACTACCTTGTTGCTATTAAAGTTTCTTCCATAACTGCACATTAAAATAAAAAATTTAAATCTGTCAGTCATTTAGCTTAAAAATTCTCTTAAAATAGACACATATGGTGATTTGTTATTATTAATTAAAGGCCAAAAGTCACACTACTGGTAAATGGATGAGCAGTACTAAATTTTACTTTTATCTGATTTCAAGTTCTATGCTTTCAATAATCTATGATGTAAGCAAATGCCTGTATAACCTAAAAGATATGCTACACCTCACCCCACCACCACTGCAATTACTAATGATTTTGGCTTCACAGGCCTACAGGATAATTACTACACATATTTTTCAGAAATCACATTAATACCTCAAACAGGACTTATCAGGTTTGAGGGACTTTACAGTAATCTTGTCAAACAGAAGAGACAGATAGTAATATTCATTTTTTTTCAAGCAAGGAGAATAAAATTCAAACTGTATAGGTATAATTTTATATGGCACTTAAGTGACAGAAATCAGACAGGGGTTTCTGGCTTACAGTCAGTACATTTGGATGATTATGAGAACATGTGGGGTCAGAGGTCAGGAGACCAGGACCGCAAGCTAATCTCTGATTAGTTGTATAGTGGTAAGCAGGTCACTTAAATGCATGAGTTTTTAGTTGTTTTTTGTAAAGAAATTAATCCTACTCCCCTTGCTTGTCTTTAGAGACTCTCCTATCAATCAAATGAAATAGTATGTTAAATACCTTTTTACAGACCATGAAGTACCATACATGTTAGCTGTTTTATTATTTTCTTTCTACCACCACAATATAAAAATGCTTCAATAATGTGGTGAAGTTTAATCATTGTTTTTCAAAATGCAATTAACCGATAACTGGAACCTAAGCTAAAGTGTCCATTTTAAATAACTCATTCAAAATTAAGGTTTTTATACCAGTCTGAAAAAATGCATAATCATCCAATTCTTACTGATATCCTATCAATTAGGGATACAATGCTATTGGCTTAGTAAAGAGTCTCCACTAAGTACAACATATGTATTACATGTAGTAAAACAGATCTGGAGTTACAGAAGGTGCGCTTTAAGGATAATGTGATAGTAATTCTGATATTAGATAAACCTTCAAAAAATCCAAACACTGTACACAAAGGAGATGAAGATAACTCACATCTCACAGGACCTAACATGGTAATAAATTTAGATGTTTGCTCTTTAAAACTGGCTAGAAGACCATCTCCTTGAGCAGCAGGTGACATCAGTGATTTCATAAAAGGTGCTTGAAAGCATTGCCAAGGAGTCAAGCGGTGTATTTCCTATATGTGGTTCAGACCTGTTCAAATTCTGTAACTCAAGGCTATCTGTTTTTATACCTATCATTAGTTATTAGTCATGAAATGAGTTCAAGCAAGTTCTGAAATAAGGTAATCTACATCCTTTTATGTTACAACATTGTTATAAAATTAAGGTAGCAGCTTTAAAGAGCATTTCCCCATTCACAAAACAATGTGAGAAATTCTGGGCGTTAACAGCTCTTGTTGATCAGTCCCTGAGTCGTCCAAAGGACAGTCACCTATAGGGGGTGCCATAGTGCAGACAAACACGGGAGTGCAGGTGAACGAAAGAACCATAGAGGAGAAATGGACCTCTTTTGCCCTTAGGATGAAGGTCAGGAAAAAAGTTGAGAGCAGTTCAGTTCAGTTCAGTTCAGTCGCTCAGTCGTGTCTGACTCTTTGCGACCCCCTGGACTGCAGCACGCCAGGCCTCCCTGTCCATCACCAACTCCTGGAGTTTACTCAAACTCATGACCATCGAGTAGGTGATGCCACCCAACCATCTCATCCTCTGTCGTCGTCCCCTTCTCCTCCTGCCCTCAATCCCTCCCAGCATCAGAGTCTTTTCCAATGAGTCAGTTCTTTGCATCAGGTGGCCAAAGTATTGGAGTTTCAGCTCCAGCATCAGTCCTTCCAATGAACACCCAGGACTGATCTCCTTTAGGATGGACTGGTTGGATCTCCTTGCAGTCCAAGGGACTCTCAAGAGTCTTCTCCAATACCATAATTCAAAAGCATCAATTCTTCGGCACTCAGCTTTCTTCACAATCCAACTCTCACATCTATACATGACCACTGGAAAAACCACAGCCTTGACCAGATGTGAGAGCAGTTAGCACCTGGAAAAGCTAGGAGTTTGCAGAAATTACAGGCCCAGGGACAATATGTATAAAGGCATGGCTGAGAATGTGTTAAAAATGGGAAGGCGATTCTCCAGTGTGTTGGGTAGATCATTCACTTGTAGATTTTCATTATGTCTTTCTCATTACTCCATTTTATTCCTGGGCATCTTTAAATTATTCACAGTAGCAAACAAAATGAACAAAGAGATGGTTGAATCATTTTTAAAAACACGTGTCACACTATTGCAATCCAATTACATATTATACATGTTTTCTAAGTGCAGGATATGCTCTGAAGTTCTGTTTCTCGCTAGAGAAATGTAACTGTATGTGCATTAACAGACCTATTGACGTGGCAGTGTTAGTCACTCAACTGCGTTGGACTCTTTGCAGCCCCATGAACTGTAGTCCACCAGTCTCCTCTGTCCATGGGATTCTCCAGGCGAGAATACTGGACTGGGTTGCCATACCCTCCCCCAGGGTATCTTCCCTATCGAGAGATCCAACCCTGGTCTCCCTCATTGCAGGCGGATTCTTTATAGTATGAAGACGTGCTAATGTAGAACAATTTTGGAAGAATGCTTCCATCTAGTGGTCAGACCGAGAATTTCAGTCAGTTCAGTTGCTCAGTCGTGTCCGACTCTCTTCGACCCCGTGGACTGCAGCACGCGGGGCCTCCCTGTCCATCACCAACTCCCGGAGCTTGCTCAAACTCATGTCCATTAAGTCTGTGATGCCACCCAACCATCTCATCCTCTGTCGTCCCCTTCTCCTCCTGCCTTCAATCTTTCCCAGCATCAGGGTCTTTTCCAGTGAGTCAGTTCTTTGCATCAGGTGGCCGAAGTATTGAAGCTTCAGCTTCAGCATCAGTCCTTCCAATGAATATTCAGGACTGATTTCCTTTAGGATGGACTGGTTGGATCTCCTTGCAGTCCAAGGGACTCTCAAGAGTCTTCTCCAACACCACAGTTCAAAAGCATCAATTCTTCAGCACTCAGTTTCCTTTATAAATCCAACTCTCACATCCATACATGACCACTGGGAAAATCATAGCTTTGACTAGACGGACATTTGTTGGCAAAGTAATGTCTCTGCTTTTAATATGCTGTCTAGGTTGGTCATAGCTTTTCTTCCAAGGAGTAAGCATCTTTTAATTTCAGGCTGCAGTCACGATCTGCAGTGATTTTGGAGCTCCCCAAAATAAAGTCTGTCGTGGTTTCCATTTTTTCCCCATCTATTTGCCATGAAGTGATTCACTTACATGCAAATATATTTCTCAGTGTTTCTTATGAGTTTTATATACTGATTAAATATCTTGTTATTCATCAATATTTAATAATTTCTCATTTATTTTCAGTTATTTGGGGTGCTAACAATTAAGTCTTATACCTGGTCTCTTGATTCTTGAGGAAATATCTTCTGTAAAGAAAAAATAAGTCTCAAAAAAAGACCTTGTAGCTGTTAAAGTTTTGTTGCTGTCAATTCTTAATTAATTAATTTTAATTGGAGGATAATTGCTTTACAATATTGTGATGGTTTTTGCTATACATCCACATGAATCAGCAACAGGTATACATGTGTCCCCTCCATCGTGAACCCCCCTCCCACCTCCCTCCCCACTCTATCCCTCTGGATTGTCCAGGGCACTGGCTTTGGGTGCTCTGCTTCATGCATCAAAATTGCACTGGTCGTCTATTTTACATATGGTAATGTACACGTTTCAGTGCTCTTCTTTCAAATCATCCACTCTTGCCTTCTCCAATGAGTCCAAATCTTTATATCTGTGTCTCTCTTGCTGCCATGAATGTAGGACCATCGGAATCATTTTTCTAAATTCCATATATATTCATTAATGTGCAGTATTTGTCCTTCTCTTTCTGACTTCCTTCACTCTGTATAATAGGCTCCAGATTCATCCACCTCATTAGAACTGACTCAAATGTGTTCCTTTCTATAGCTGAGTAATATTCCATTGTGTATATGTACCACGACTTCCTTATCCATTCATCTGCTGATGGACATCTAGGCTGCTTCCATGTTCTAGCTATTGTAAATACTGTTGCAATGAACGTTGGAATACATGTGCCTCTTTCAATTCTGGTTTCCTTGGGATGTATACCCACGAGTGGGATTGCTGGGTCATATGGACTCGATGGACACGGGTTTGAGTAAACTCCGGGAGTTGGTGATGGACAGGGAGGCCTGGCGTGCTGCGATTCATGGGGTCGCAAAGAGTCGGACACGACTGGGCGACTGAACTGAACTGAACTGAAGTGATGGCGGTTCTATTCCAAGATTTTAAAGGAATCTCCACACTCTTCTCCATAGCGGCTGTACCGGTGAACATTCCCACCAACAGTGTAAGAGGGTTCCCTTTTCTCCACACCTCCTCCAGCATTTACTGCTTGTAGGCTTTTTGATGTGACTGGTGTGAGATGATATCTCACCTTGTGGTTTTGATTTGCATTTCTCTAATAATGAGTGATGTTGAGCATCTTTTCATGTGTTTATTAGCCATCTGTATGTCTTCTTTGGAGAAATGTCTGTTTAGGTCTTTTGCCCACTTTTTGATTGGGTTGTTTTTTTTTTTTTTCTGGTATTGAGCTGCATGTGTTGCTTGTACATTTTGGAGATTAATTAAACTTTTTATACACCCTTTATCATTTGATAG
Source organism: Cervus canadensis (assembly GCF_019320065.1). Taxonomy (NCBI): domain Eukaryota; kingdom Metazoa; phylum Chordata; class Mammalia; order Artiodactyla; family Cervidae; genus Cervus; species Cervus canadensis. The sequence continues at coordinate 12,280,065 of NC_057398.1, forward strand.
TCATAGTCATCTTATGAGAATATAAAAGCATTTAATCTTATTCCCCCTTTTATAGGTGAGCAAACAAAACATAACAGTGTAAGAAATTTACCCCAAGGGTGTCATGCAAAAAACTGCCTCATCAGGACAATTCAGTTTGAATGCTCCATTTTCTTGATGCCTTAACATTAACTCTCTTGGTAAAGCTATGAATCCTTTATGTGATATGAATCATATCGATTTAGTAAGTCTGGAATTTGAAAGATGTGAAGGTTTTCATAATAAAACATATTAGTCGGCATTGGCTACTTAATGCCAGTGTAATGACTCCTAGATCTCAGGAATTGCACACAAGAAAGTGGTATTTCTCATCTTGATTCAGCAATAACTTACATCACATCTGCTTGCAATTTATCAGGGAAATAAATGGGAGCAAATTACAGGTTTGAGGAGGATTACTTTTCACCGCAGGAGCTATACTCCATTTTCTCATTTATTAATGGGTATATAAAGTAAGGCTCTTGGATCATTGGGCTTGCAAAGCATTACTGTGTTTTTGCTTTTATTTCTGTTTTGTTTTGTTCCCATAAGGACCTCAAGATCACAGAATTGTTTTCATCTTAATCCTTAGCTCCTGGCATTTTTATGATTGGTCCATGTATACATGCATGTGTGCTAAGTCACTTCAATTGTGTCCAACTCTGTGTGACTCTCTGGACTGTAACCTGCCACACTCCTCTGTCCACAGGAGTCTCCAGGCAAGAATACTGGAGTGGGTCGCCATGCCCTCCTCCAGGGGATCTTCCCCACCCAGGGATCGAACCCACATCTCTTATGTTTCCTGCATTAGCAGGTGGCTACCACCAGTGCCACCTGGGAAGCCTGGTCCATGTATAGCTCTCTTCTAAGTACATATATATGCCTGCATATGTGTATTTAATAATGTAATAAGCACCTCTGGCGGAGAAGGCACTGGCAACCCACGCCAGTACTCTAGCCTGGAAAATCCCGTGGACGGAGGAGCCTGGTAGGCTGCAGTCCATGGGGTTGCTAAGAGTTGGACACGTCTGAGCAACTTCACTTTCACTTCTCACTTTCATGCATTGGAGAAGGAACTGGCAACCCACTCCAGTACTCTTGCCTGGATAATCCCATGGATGGAAGAGCCTGGTGGGCTCCCGTCTACAAGGTCGCACAGATTCGGACACGACTGAAGCGGCTTAGCAGCAGCAGCAGCAAGCACCTTTGAACATAACAGCAAATATGAAATTTCAGACTTTGGAAGTAAGTTACATCTAGTTGTGTGGTCCCCATTCCATCCACCTGCTGATCAACACACACTCCCTAAGCCAGGAGGGAGTTACCTCATAGCTGACCAGTGGGCCAAGCTGTTTCATCTCTGCACCTCAATTCATGCAGTTACTCAGACTTAGGACTTTCTCCTAAGTTCTCATGGCTTAATGAAAGTGAAGTCGCTCAGTTGTGTCTGGCTCTTTGCGACCCCGTGGACTGTAGCCTACCAGGCTCCTCCGTCCAGTCCATGGGATTCTCCAGGCAAGAACACTGGAATGGGTTGCCAATTCCTTCTCCAGGGCATGGCTTCATGAACCCACCTGTAAATGCTGAAGTCCATATTCTTCTTGCCCTTCCCAAAATGTACATGATAACTAGCACACAATTCAGAAATCCTAAAGGTATTTCATATTTGTTTCTTTTTTTACTCAACAAAAATATCATAAATTCCTTAATGACAAGGGTCTTCATTTCATATGTATCCTTCAAAATGAATTTATTTTGTTTACCATGCATTATCCCATCAGCAAAAAATACTGTGCCAATCCCTAAAATATGCTTTCCCAGGTACAGAGTCACCAGACAAAATAAGTGGTGTGATTACTCTTTTAAAAATAAGTAGCCTTTAAACTGAAGAAGGCAATGGCACCCCACTCCAGTACTCTTTTGCTTGGAAACTCCCATGGACGGAGGAGCCTGGCAGGCTTCAGTCCATGGGGTCGCTAAGAGTCGGACACGACTGAGCGACTTCACTTTCACTTTTCACTTTCGTGCATTGGAGAAGGCAATGGCAACCCACTCCAGTGTTCTTGCCTGGAGAAACCCAGGGACAGAGGAGCCTGGTGGGCTGCCATCTAGGGGGTCGCACAGAGTCAGACACGACTGAAGTGACTTAGCAGCAGCGGCAGCAGCAGCAGCAGCCAGGCACACTTTTGGCCGTGTTAATGTTTCCCCATCCCCTCCTCCCACTGCACTGATTCAGGAGTCCTCTTATTTTGTCAATACGTCAAGGTTTGAATGCATTTACAGTGGGGGAGGGGTGGGTTTTAGCACCTGTAGTAGGGGTAGGTTATTATTTGATCTGAACCAGTAGTTCTCCTTTTCCAAACCAGTATTTTTTTGAATTTCCAATCTAATTTTCCTTTTCTGAGGCCAATAACTGGGTTTTTCTAGCTAATTTTTCTTAAGTTACCATTTGAGGACATATCCCTTCAGACCGTGACAGAGATATGGTGGCTGATGGTTCCTTGAAAGGAAGCAATCCTGTAGAAAGGTTAGCAAGGTGGTTTCCTCTAGCTTCCAGAAAGTCAAGTGTAGAATGCCCCAGAATCTTACTAAGAGCTAAAATGGCAGGTAACAATGTCATATTCCATAATTCCTGGCCATAAGGGCCATTTTAAATTTTATTTCTGCTGCAAGTAAGGAAGACATGTTACTTCCACAACATTCCAAAATCATGAACTACTTCAAAATACGTCCACTGTCTGTGTAAATATTGGCAATTTTGCCCTTGGTTAAAGTACAAAGTTATGTAAGAGTATATAATTCATCCTGTTGGGTCAACATGGTCATAGGGAGGTACGCTGCCTCAACAATATCAACAGGATTGCAATAGCATATCCAGCACGGTATTTGCCATTGTGACCCTTTAAATAAAAGCATCGGTGAACCATGAGAAGTCAGTGCTACTCAGAGACTTTCCCTGCAGATGATCCCTCTGGAGGAGATCTGTCAGCATTAAGTAGATAGAGCTAAGGATGTTGATACTTTCCATTTCAACCTAACACTACCGAGTACATTCTGGTTTTCATTAGCATATTTTTTGGGAATTTCATTCTTCCTCTGAGATGAGAAACCTGGCTTCCATTACACTTAATACATTTAATTAATCTCCATTTTCATCATCAGTGCTCTTCCTCTACCTGGATGTCTTCTGACACTGTGCTTATTCTGATGTCCTACTTTGATTCATGGTGGCTCCATGACCATCACCATCTCTGCCTACCTGTCTCTGCCCCACCTGATGGCTTTAGGATGAAATAGTCTAGGAATTAAAAAGAGTGGAGGAGGAAAAGAAAAGAAAGAGGAATGACTGCCAAAATTTTTTATGAAGGTTTTCAATATCAGAATAAAGCACTTGTGTCTAAAATTTTCTTTCATAGAAATGAAATATGTGTCTAGGTACACACACACATATACATGTACACACACTAAACTTTATCTTAGTGTTTTTATTACTTAACAAAAAAAAGTTACCTGAAATTTGTCAGCCCGTACTGGGTGAAGTAAAGTAGGGTCCCGGTCAAGAACATGAACAACAAGCAAATGCTTATGTCAAAAAGCAAAGAACTAAGCCAAAATTACCGGTGCAGGTGGACAATTTGCAGTAAGACTAAGAGGACATCTCACTTATCAGCCATTCATTAGGTCAGAGATGATAGGATGAAAAAACGCATTTATAGATTTAATTTGCCATCAAAATGTGTTTTTATAAAATGAGAACTCTAGCAAATTTATAAATGAACAAATTGTTAACACTGAACTAGTTAAGGAGCCTCTGTAGCTAATGGCATTTAAGAAACCAGAAGCCTGAGAACAAAGAGAAAGCAAGGATCCTAGATCATTCTGGTTTTATAATCACTAGTCTTTAAAGTTTCCATCTAATTAATTTCTTGGAAGCACCATCAGTTATGATATAAATGCCATGAAGTCAAGGGCGTGGGACACCAGCTCAGACATCAGTAACCTTGGACAAGTCTCTTAAGCTCTCTGGTGGTGGTTTCGTCGCTAAGTCACGTCCAACTCTTGTGACCCCATGGACTGTAGCCTGCCAGGCTCCTCTGTCCATGGGATTCTCCAGGCGAGAATACTGGAGTAAGCTAGCCATTTCCTTCTCCAGGGAATCTTCCCAACCCACGAACTGAATTCACGTCTCCTGCATTGCAGGCAGATTCTTTACCCACTGAGCTACAAGGGAAGCTTTCTGGTCTTGTTATTTCCCAGGGCGTATTTTGAAAGACAAATGAAATATAAACAGTATTGCCACATCTTGAAAAAAATAAGTGAAATTTAATTTTTTACATTTCCCACTCTGTTCTGGGCACACTGGTCTCTTTCTTATTCCTGGAACATGCTTGGCGCTCTACCTGAGAGCAATCCCCTCTGCTGGGTGTGTTCTTCCCCTAAATATCCACAGATCCTGCCCACTCAGCTCCAGTATTCTTGCCTGGGAAATCCCATGGACAGAGGAGGCTGGTGGGCTACAGTCAATGAGGTTGCAAAAGAGTTGGACACAACTTAGCGACTAAACAGCAACAAACCATCTCAGTGTGATCTTCCCTGGGGCTAACATTCTAGGGACTTATTTGTACAGTTTATTGTTGGTCATCTCCATTAGGAAGTAAGGGCCTTCAAAGTGTGAAAGTGATTGAAGCTGGGTCTCCTGCATTGCAGGCAGATTCTTTGCCACCTCAGCCACCAGGGAAGCCCAAGGTCGGTGAAGGTAGGCACTTTCGTCATTGTTGTCGGATGCTGTCCCCAGACCCTGCAACACGCCTGATGGCCTGTAGAGGGCAATCATTCGCCATGTGCAGGGATCAACCAACGAACGAACTTTCAGGGGTTCCCTTCCAGTTACCTTGTCTTTCTTCACAGGTAGAAACGTGAATGAAGGGTAAGAGGAAAAAAGACACATGAACAGAGAGATTAAAGAATGGCAGACTCAGGGCAAGAAAAGTGAGGAAGCCCTTCTATTTGGGATACTAACTCTGAATGTTAGCAGTTCAACAGTAACAAGCCACAGTCATGCAATACAGACTGTCCCTAAGACAAGTCTTTCAGATTCAGCACTTGTCACTCTTCTGGATTTTTCTCTGAGGTCAACTGCTGTCTGTTGCACAAATAGGATAGTATCAGCAAAGTAAACTAGAAGGGGTTACATGTTTTTTCCCTATATTCTGAATAAATAAACACCATTTGCTCAAAAAACACATACTTTCTCGTCTAAGAAAAATCACCATGATTTAAAATGTTGTTTCACATTTAAGTTTAGGGTTAACAATTTTTGTCTCTGAAAGCCGTGAGTCTGAGCATCTGTCATAGCCACAGTACAATAGTTCATTAAAGATAACAAAAACTCAGTTACCGCTTGTTTATTTGTATACAGATGTATTTATTTCATATATGCATATATAAATAAAAAATAGTGTTGTCTCATGGCATGAATAAATCCAGTCAGTGAATTACACTCACACACAATACAAAGTCTTACTTTTAAAGATTGAACTGTTAAATATTCTAAAAAAGGAACCACCTTTTTAAAAAGAGAACACATAGATAGTTGGTGAGGAATGTCTAAAAAATACAGTATATGTCCCTACATTTGCATCAGGAAATTCATACTGATAGAAAATGTAGCTGAGTTATATTTTTACAAAATCGACATCATCTGTCAATCTAGCAAAGTTTTACAAGTATTGTTCTCATGCAGCTAAGTAACTGCAACTTTAAGTATCAACCAGTCTCTTAAGATCAGTGCTAATACCTGTCCTGGGCTTTTAAATCCAGTTGTGGAATTTCAAACTGCCTCTGCATCAGAAATTGCTACCCTTTCCAGTACAAAAACTATGCTGTGGGTTTGCTTAGAAACTCCTTGTTGAAGAATCTTCTTGCCTCAACACTACTGAGGGAAACAGAGCAACGAGACGGATTCTGCCTTCTATATTTGATGCTTTCGACTATAGCATTCTTTATTACCTGCAAATAGAGGCAAAAGATGTATAATTAGTGTTATTCGGAACTCACTGAAATAGTTGTTTGGCCAAGATATACATATCTCTATCTATCTTCATAACCTATCTATCACTTATCATCTGTCTATCTATCTATAAATAAGGCAAGTCTGAGAAGTTTACAACATCATAGCTCCTCCCACCCAGAGCTGGTATGGCCCACTTGGCCTTGGAGATGTGTAGGGATTTCCCATTTCCTCATCCAGTCTCCATGGGCAAGCCGGGAGAAATGTGTGATTTGGGTGATGCTAACCTACATTAATCTTCTGTGACTTATGTGAGACCCGCTGGGCAGGGCCCTCTGTTCTCTAGTGATAACTTTAAACAAACTGTCATGTTCTAGGAAGAGGGATTTATCATGGGAATGTGACACCTTTATTTGCTTTGTAATTTTTAATTTTATATGAGTTTTTTCCAGAAGACAATTATATATATAATTTTAATTTAATTTTAGCTTTATTTTATAATTTTCCAATTTAATTATAATTTTATAATCATAATTAAAAGTTACAATTTAATTATAATTTTGTAGTCTATATATAATTATATATATAATTGTCTACTGAAAAAGATGAGTTCAAATGTTACTGAGTCTTTTAAGTAAAGCAGATATCCACTGACCCCATCTTTCCCATGAGTCAGGGAAACATAATTCTACAGAAATAGAAGAGGGGGCTTCAGGTCTATAATGGAGACCTTGTTAGACAGGCTCCAGGCACAGGGACTTCTTGGCTGTGGAGATCAAGGGGAATTAACTTATATCCCCCAGGCTATTTCTTCTTCTTTAAAATGGAAATAATAATATTAATCTGGGCTTTTGTGGGAACTGGAGATCATTTATTAATGCCTGGCATATAGGAAACATTTCACAACTAGCATCTATTTATTGTTGGTATTTTCACTAACCACACATGAGAAAATTTAGGAGCTTTACCTTAGGTGGGAGGCTATAATATTTACTAGAAATAAACCCACCATATATAGCCAAGAGCAGATTTTTTGTGGTAAAAGTCAGCAAATCAATCCCACTATCAAATGTGCCCTACTATGTCTCATTTTAATTAATCTCACTGTCATTCTAGAAATCATGTCAGCAAGTTTTCAGTTAGTTTCTCCTGAAAAGAGCACCAAAGCAACATGAGACATACCAACCCTCATTTCAGAGAACCCAAGTAAAATTAAAAATCAGCTATTTACGTCCCAAGTACCTAAAAACCTTTAAAATATATAAAAGATCACTGGGGACATTACATTGATAATGACTGCAGTCAACCCCTTTACAATGAATTCATGAGCACACAAAAAAAATATCAATGTTAGAGCAAAAACAACAATATGAATATCACAAATTAGTGGGTTTATCATAGGTGGAAACTGGCAGATACTTTTAATAAAGGGTCATTCTTATCAAGGAAAATGGATATCCACATTTATAACTCGGAAAAACTCAAATCACATGCAATTAGAATATGCAAGCTGAACCACTAGGGGGCACATTAACACTATGAAACCATTAACCAGGATTTCAGACTATTGCAGAAAATACTCATTGGTTGTGATGTATCAACAGGAATGGCTGAGCTTAATACTACATCAGTTGCTAAATTCAAACCTTTTGGCATGATACGTGGTACAACTAGACATGTTCAAAGAGGCATTAAGTTATGTTTGAGCCTTTCTATTTTCTTATTAGAGTAGGAGTAATTATAAATAGAAGGTAGTCACTCAGTCATGTCCGACTCTTTGCAATCCCGTGGGCCGTAGCTTGCCAGGCTCCCCAGTCCATGGAATTCTCCAGGCAAGGATACTGGAGTGGGTTGCCATTTCCTTCTGTAGGGGATCTTCCCGACCCAGGGATCAAACCCGGGTCTCCTGCATTGCAGGCAGATTTTTCACCGTCTGAGTCACCAGGGAAGCCTCCGTTGTAAACAGTGTCTATATCTCTTTTTATTTTTTCAGTCCCCTCTGAACATCACTGAAACTCCAATCCTTCCCATCAGTGTCATTCTAGCACAGATCCTCAGATCTCAGCCTCCTCCATCCACATCAGTTCAGTTCAGTTCAGTTCAGTCACTCAGTCATGTCTGACTCTTTGCGATCCCATGAACCGTAGCACGCCAGGCCTCCCTGTCCATCACCTATCCCCAAATAAGACACGGGTCATCTTTCTGGTGCCATTTAATGGTCTCCCAATCTGCCAGATCCTTTAAATATTTGGCAATAAGGGCAAAAAGTAAGAAAACATGCAAAATGTCATCACTCCCCAAAAGGAACAAACTTAGAAACATGAGATTGGAAACACTCCACAAGTAAGCACTGAATTCTCAGAATAGAAAATTTTGAATGAGCCTCAAAAGAAAGTTACAGTATATTCTGCCAGAGAAAGAAGACTTCTAAATATAACAAAAGGAAAGAGGATAGTCTGGCCTAAATTACTGTGGATTTGCTGGTTAATGCCTGCCTTCTGAATAAAAACTGAAGTGTTATGAAAGCAAAGGCCTTATTAGTCTTGTCATTTTTGATTCCAGCACTTAGAACACGGAAGGGAAAAAATAAATATTTGTAAGATTAATGACTGTCCAGAAAGTGCTCACTGGAGATCAAATTAAATAGGATAAAGCTCAACCCGTGGGGACGAGACTTGAGCTGAGGTGAAGGACAAGCAGGATTTGATACCTGGAGTGGAAAGAGCGGGTCTTCTCAGTAAAAGGATAATTTCACACAGAGGCGGAAGGCATGCACAGGAAACATCTGGGAAGTAGGCTGGCTGGAAAGGAGGCTGTGTAGGGAGTAACTAGGAAATAAGGCTGCTTGAGAGACAGATGGTTCAAAAGCGAGGAAAGAGTGAGGAAAAACAGAACAAAACAACCTATGACCCCATTTCAGCCCCTCAACAAAACTGTGTGTCTTCCGGAAATCAGCCACAATAATTCACGACTCAGTTGTCTCACATAGAAATAAAAACACCTCCCTCACAGGCCAGCTCTGAGTGCTCAGGATTTGGAAAGGATGTGTCTGGTTTATATCAAGCACTCAAAACTTTTCCTTGTTCTTTTCATGTTGTGCATTATTTATCCTTAGTTCCTAAAACAGTGCCTGGCACAGTATACAGTCAATAAATATGTGTTGAATTAATAAATAAATAAGATGTAAAAAGATTATAGGTAGCATTAAAGGTAAATGAATTTGGGCCTAGTATTTAAGGCCATGATAACCAACAAGGACCTAGTATACTGCACAGGGAACTATACTCAATATTTTGTAGTAACCTAAAAGGGAAAAGAACATGAAAAGGGATATATATATATAGAGACAGATATGTACATATATATATATAGAGAGAGAAAGACAGATATATATATATATATATATATGTACACATATATGTGTATATATATAACTGAATCAATGTGCTATATACTTGAAACTAATTTGAACTTTAACATTGTAAATCAGCTATGCGTGTGTGCATGCTGTCATTTCAGTTGTATCTGACTCTGTTCAGTCTCTTGGATTGTAGCCCACCAGGCTCCTCTGTCCATGGACTTCTCCAGCAAGAATACTGGCGTGGGTAGCCATTCCTTTCTCCAGGGAAATCAGCTATACTTTAATTTAAAAACAAAGAAATGTCTAGAGATATCACACTTTTAAAAGGCTATGATATATAATAAACTTCTAAATTATTTTGTAAAAGATAAAAACTTTAACTTGTACCTAAATACTCTTAACATGATGAGGAAATATCAACAAATAAAGAAGTAGATACAAATACTTATAGATATATGTTTTTCCTCATTTTGAGTGAAAAGTGAAAGTTGCTCAGTTGTGTCCAACTCTTTGTGACCCCATGGACTATATAGTCCATGGAATTCTCCAGGCAAGAATATTGGAGTCGGTAGCCTTTCCCTTCTCCAGGGGATCTTCCCAACCCAGGGATCGAACCCAGGTCTCCTGCATTGCAGGCGGATTCTTTACCAGCTGAGTCACCAGGGAAGCCCTTTCTTCATTTTAGTTAACACCTAATATTGAATACTTTATAGGATCATTGGAGAAAGGATTTTAAAAGCTCATGATTATGCAGCATTGGTGTATTATTGAATAAACTGTCACTGTTTTTATAGCATGCCTGCTAAGTTAATACATTGAACGAGTGAGACTGTAACAGTAATTTTCCTGGGATAATTGAATCATCAAGTTCCTGGAAAAGAAACCTCGGAAGGTGTGTTACCTCCAGATCAAGGTGGCAGTTTATGGGTAGAGCATGTAACCACGTTACCTGGTCAGCATGCATTTCATGGAGTTACTCCAGGGTCAGGCATCTGCCTCCAGAGGCCTGTATCCTGACACTCTCTACCCACTCTCCTATCACATTAAACTCTTCAACAGTTTCAGCCAGTAAGTTGATGACATTTTCTAAATAATTCATGGACATTTTATTACATATTTACTTTGGTACTGGCCATTGTGATCAGTATCTCTGGAGGATACAAGGTAAATAAGGCAAGCCATTGCTTTTAAAAGGTTTAAATTTATAATTAAAAGCAGAAGATACATATAAACACGGATAAAAATTAACATCCTTATCAATATTACCCATTTTAGTTTATTGAGTGTCTCATACATGCCAAGCTCTTAAATTATATTCTTTTACTTAATCCTCATCCCGATCTTGTAAAATATATATCACTGCTTCCATTTACAAATGAGGAAAGTAAAGTTTGGAAAAGTTAACCAACATGCCCAAGGTCACACAGCAAAAATTTGAGCACCAAATTTGGTCTGACTCCAAAGCCTCTGCATTTTCCACATACCACCTGTGTACCAGTGTAAGTCACTATATGTTAGGTTTCCTTAAAAAAAGACAGACAAAAAGACAAAAAAAAAAAAAAAATTGATATGCTGCCACTGTAAAAGCGCTTGAGCAACGTTCAGTGAGAAAGAATTTGGGAGGACTGAGTAAGTGCAGAAACCCTGATGAGAAACCCAGCCTGCTGTCACAAAGTGAAAAGAAACAGAAGCTTCTTAAGATGAACTGGAATTCAGCTTCAGTGAAGCAGGCCCACTGAGATCTCTGGAAAATGAAGCAATGAAGCACATAGCTGTCAGAGACAGGTTGGTCTTTTCAGAGTCAAGGTTTAAGTCGGAATGTGAATCGAAGATGAAAATTCGCCTTAAGTCACAGTGGTGGTGGCCACAAAGTTGAAAACTGCCTCCACGGGACGGGCAGCCAGACGTCTGTGCGTGAGAAGAGTTTATATACAGTGTCCACAGCTGGTGAGCAACTCAGCCAGTCTATGGCAAGTAAGCATGTGCTGTGATGCTGTTGTATGAATTACTCACTTACTCTTGTCAAATGGTGTTGGGAGCGAGTGACTTAGCTCATGACTGAGCCTAATGACCTAGCAACCTAGCTCAGAGTTCGGCTCTTCTTTATTTCTCATCACTTATCAAGAAGCCTTGATTCTGATAAAATATATCTTCCTGGTTAAAAACAAGGAGTGGGCGTCATCAAAGGAGAGGTAAATGTCAGTGAAAACTGGAAGTTTTACCTGGGTATGAGGCGCACACACACATATACACACCCAAGAAAAATCTCAGTGGCCATATAATTTAAGAGGGAAGCCTAAATTCATTCCTTCAAAAATACATGCATTTACTGCCCAGGCTGCTATTACCTGTACTGACTTGTTTATATTCTTACTTCTCACCATTCGCAAAGGTCTTGACATAGATCCATCATGGTGCAGGATATAGACACACATAGGTATTCTTCCCAGTTATTAAGCAGCTTCGGCTTGCAGGGAACTGTTTGTTCATCCATCACCTGATTGAAAATTCACTACTGCCACCATGATAGCTACTGTTACACTTGTTTCAGAGATGAGGAAATTGAGGCTCAAAAAGTTTAAGTAGCTTATTCAAAGTCATAAAAATAGCCCATCTAAGAGCTAAACATGATATAAAGTCCATGACCTTGCTTCTACTTACTGTGTCAGGTAAGTTCTTAGAAGTAATTAAAACCTGCTTAATTGGATGGCTTGTGAAAAATCTGTGTTTGATGAGCTCTAAGTCAGGACAGTTATTTTGGGATTCAGTCTGGGTTTGTTTAGGTGCTAACTTTTTCACCTATGTGTCAAACAAAGATGAATTCTTCATACTTTGAAGAATGTTTGTAAAATATATAAATAGAACTATATCATTCCCTAAATAGCTTAGTGAGTTTTATGTAAACCAGAACTGAAAACAATGAGAGAGATGAAGTTGTGTAAATTATATACACATATATGTATATATATGCCATATATATACACATGAATATATACACATACATAGATATACAGATATACTTGTATGTTTGTGTATGTATCCTTTTATTTTCCCAAGTCCAATGGGTATTTATACATTCCTATAATCTATTTTTTAAATCCATTTGAGGACAACTGACCAAGTTTAATACATTTCATCCCAATGAGAAGACAATATAATTATTTGTTTACTGGCTTCATACTGGAAAAATAGGATTATTACTTTATTAACCCTTAGTTCTTTTTTGTTTTAACAGCATGAGGTTTTATAAAACACAACTCTATTCTGAGAATATCTGTTTGCTCCCTAAAATCGTAGATTAAAATGTTGATTTTCTTTTAATGTTCTTTAAATTTTCACCATCACCACAGAAACAACGTAGCATACAGATTTCAGATTTTCACTGAATAATAAGGTAAAAGAAAAGGAATAAATCTACTTAGAAAATGATATGTACTATAAATGTTGCTACTCATGTTTTACTTGAACTGCCCCATATTATTCACAAATGAACACTAACAAGAAACACTTTGGAGCTGCAGAAACTGACGGTTATTGGGGAAATTTTCATATGTTTAAAAAAATTAAAGATATTGATTAATAAATAAATTATGGCATAACTGTTACAACTGTACACAATCGATAATTACTAGTTTCAGACCAAACTAAACAAACAAGCAAACTAGATGTTGCCAGAATTCTAGTAAGATTACAAAAATCTAATGTAATCTCATATGCACAGAAGACTCATTCACACATGGTATGTTCTTTTACTCCATTCATACAATCTCCAAAAGGACTGGCAAATCGGGTGTGATGCCTTTTCCTCTTCATTTAATTTTTCTTTCTTTTTCTTTTATGTTTTTTTCTAATGTACAAAATCCAAGTAGACTCATGAACTTGGACTTTTACCACTGATCATCATTTGTCAGACACTATGATGTGGAACCACAAGCCAACATGACTCCAATTACACAACAGTGGTCCTAAATGGTGAGTTAGCAGCTAAAGAATTTTACACAGATACAGAATCCTAGCAGCAGATATACTCGTGATAGGAATAACACTGAAGAGAATGACTTGTTTTAATGTTTCTAAAGCAATGCACACTTGATATCTCGAGGGCTAAACTTGGAGAGACTGCTACTTCAGGGGACATTTCCAAGATCCACAAAAACAAAAAGACATTTAAAAGCATGAGTCTGTTCATTAAAATTCATGCTATTTTTGCAGATTAATCACACTTCTGGTAACACTCACTTCTCTACTCATATTTCCATTGTATCACTTTTCTTCCCACTTACAGTTTACTTTATCATATGATAAACCTACTAGATACCTCGGGAAAGAAGCTGAGGATTAACTAATCCGTCAAACAATAGCATAAAATGTGGGCTCTGCCAATTTGGAGGTACTGGGTTCCTTATTTGTGAATTTTATGGGGTTCTTCTGGAGATTACTAGAATTCACAGAAATTAAAATGGTACATTTTGGGGTGGTATCATTCATAAAAGTTATTTTTAATGAATTAAAATGAGGTATTGCTATGTTCGTGTGATATGGAAATATTTGACATTGTCAATGATCATAGGAGATACTTACATCAATGTTGTTCAGGGTATTGAAGTACATGAGATCATGCAGCCTTTTAAATGCTTGATTTGGGTATTGAAAGTTGAAGGTTGAAAATGGTGATTCAGGGTCATCAAAAATATCAAAATCAGCTATTTCTTTCTCTTCGTTAGTTTCTCTTGGAACACCTAAATATAAGAAGAGTTTCAAATGATGTTATTTCAAAAACCACAAAGTATCTCTAAAGTCCAGGGCATAAAACATACAAAGAGCCATAAACACAGCCTGGGAGCCCCTTCAGGAATCATACGATCCTTAGTTCACACTCTGAGGCCTCTGCTCACATACCCTGGACTTGACCATTTCTGTGTACTCTGACTGGGCACCTTCCAATCACCAGTACCTGCATCTGTGTGCCTAAGGGCTTTCCGCTGCTCCTGTTCAGTTCCAAAGTCGTGTCTGACTCTTTTGCAGCCCCACAGACTGCGGCCCACCAGGTGCCTCTGTCCATGGGATTTCCCAGGCAAGCATACTGGAGTGGGTTACCATTTCCTTCTCCAAGGGATCTTCCCAACTCAGGGATCAAACCTGTGTCTCCGGCTTGGTAGGTGGACTCTTTACCACTGAGCCACCTGGGAAGCCCTGAAGGCTTTCTACCCCTCCCTGTATCTGCTCAAGGCTGTTTTGCTCATTAGCAGCAGGCTGGAAGTTCCAGTCAATAATACTCTGTCCCAGGAAGCAGTCAACCAAAGACTCTATGGTATTCTATATAAATTCCTTGGTTCCCTTGCCACCTGCTGTGTAAGTGGAAAGCATGATCTAACTATAGATTTCATTTCATTTCCTGGAGTTTCCCAGTAGGATCAGGTTCTGCTTGTGGTAGCAGGCTTACTAACACATCTTCTGTTGTCTGCCTTTCTTCCTTTTAGCAGTTCTCAGCTCTCTTACTAAGGTTTCCAACTTCACCCAAATAAATTATTTGCACTTGAACCCTTTGCTTGGAATTTGCTTCTGGTCGAACCCAAACCCAGACATTAATTAACTGTCCTTATGTCACAAGAATCCCCTCCACAACCTGTTTTTGAGAACTAATAGTGATAGAAAATTCAAAATTGTCTACGCTTTAGGTATTTCACTGTTCAATAACTAAAAATTCCAGCTAATTCTTCCTTCTTTTGTGTTCAAGTATGACTCAGGAGAACCTCCACCTCTATTGACCTTTTCTCTGACTTCATCCACTATCTAGAAAAAGATCACTTTCCTCCCCATAGTCTCAAATCTTCCATGACTATTTTTTCATCTTTTCTTTAACAGCTACATTTTCTGGTCTGAAAATAATATAACTTTGAGGCATTTAGTATCTTGCCAGTCAATCTCTAGCTCTCCTTCTGTTAATCAGTATCTTCCAGGATATAGAAGAGTCCATAGACTCCTTTGGATGTGGCAAAACAAAATGCCGGTGACTTGAACTTGATTCTCTCTTTCTAAAGGAATGTAACATGGTGACCTGAAATTATTATCCATATTATACTGCTAGATTTCATGAATTTTTACGGTCAGTTAACATTCCCACAATTTTTTGCACAATTTGTTCTGAAACAAGGCCTTCCTTACGAAGGTAGCAATCAAAATATTTAATAATGCCTATGACAAGGGCACCAATCCATCATAACAAATATAACCTGAGATTACAGAGTAAAGCCCCAGAGGCTTTATTGAGCTAGTTAATCACCCTTCGGTTTCCGGATTGTGAGGAACTCAGGAGACTCTGGTGAGAAAGAGGGGGAGTGCTTGGGGTCTCAGGACGGCGGCCATTTACCAAGGTGAAGGAAGTGTTCAATGTTGTAACAGCTGGTATGGCAGTGCCAGAATGAACTGCCTGAATGTCATTCTTACGCTTTATCAGCTTTCTGCCTTACAGACTGTAACTCCCGATGTACCTGGAGCCTTGTACTTTCTGAAGCTGATGTTGGCCAGAACAAAGTGAATGATAGTCGGGCAATCTTTCTCGACATCAGGATTCTTGGGTTTAAAAACATAGCATTCCTTCAGTCCTTCTCGATCGAACACATAAGGATCAATCTTTGGAAAGGGGAGCTTGTTCATTTTAGCCCACTTTTCTGCAAGTAGAAGCTCCTATGGAAGAGAGGGAAAGATCATGTGTTCAGCTGCTCTGCTCATCATTCACTATTCATTAGCTACCTACGATGTGTTAGTATGCTTCTTGCTAGAGATGAGTAACAATCCTGTTCTTAAGAAACTTATCATGTTGAGGTATGTTCCTTCTATTCCTGCTTTTTGGAGAGTTTTAATCATAAATGAGTGTTGAATTTTGTCAAAGGCTTTCTCTGCATCTATTGAGATAATCATATGGTTTTTATCTTTCAATTTGTTAATGTGGTCGTATTACATTGGAAGTGATTTGCGGAT
>NC_057398.1:12296534-12358442 GCF_019320065.1 Cervus canadensis
GTGGGATGCATTAGACAAGTGCTCGGGCCTGGTGCACTGGGAAGACCCAGAGGAATCGGGTGGAGAGGGAGGTGGGAGGGGGGATCGGGATGGGGAATAAGTGTAAATCTATGGCTGATTCATATCAATGTATGACAAAACCCACTGAAATGTTGTGAAGTAATTAGCCTCCAACTAATAAAAAAAAAAAAAAAAAAAAAAAAAAAAGAAAGAAAGAAACTTATCAATCTCAAAAAATACAAAATTACCCCATAAACAAACTCACGATCATTTTTTTTAGTTCTTTATATAAGGCTAGTTCCATAGGAGGCATTGGGAATACTATGAATGAACTGAGCTGACTGAAATTACACTGAGGCAATTGCCAGAGATTCTGGGCAGGCTCTCCCGGTGGCTCAGTGGTAAAGACTCTGCCTGCAAAAAGGAGGCTCGGGGAAGATAGCCGGAGTAAGAAGTGGCCACTCACTCCAGTATTCCTGCCTCGAAATCCCATGAATCGCAAGAGTTGGACACAACTGAGCGACTAAACAACAACAACAATGGGTTCTGGGCATTTACAAGCCACGCGAATGTTTTTTAACCCTTCAAAGTTAAAAAAATCTGTTGAGGCAGAATGAGGAGCACTCTGTTACTGAATTTTAACCTGCATATTCTCCACAAAACTGATTAAAAATGAATACATCTTATGAATGCAAAATCATTTGAGCTGCTCTGAATTAGCTTCTTTTTTCTTGCTTCTTTTTATGAAAAGAAGCTGTTCTGTTGACATGTAACATGACCAAGAAGTACATGTTTGCTGTTGACTACTGAGGTTTTAGGTTTGTTTTCACATCAAGGATGACTAACACAGGGTAAGCACAAAAAAATAATTAATTCAAACTGGAGAGCATAAATCAATACAGAGGGGTGCAGTGAATAGAGC
The DNA here is from genome assembly GCF_019320065.1 of Cervus canadensis. Lineage (NCBI taxonomy): Eukaryota > Metazoa > Chordata > Mammalia > Artiodactyla > Cervidae > Cervus > Cervus canadensis. Next base: position 12,297,457 of record NC_057398.1, read on the forward strand.
TTATTTCTATTGAAATGCAGCTTAAAGGCACAGGCGACAAGTAAAAAACAGACTGCAGCAGCGGGGAAAGCACAGACTCTGGGGCCTGACTGCCTGAGTTAAAGTGCACGCGCTGGGACCTTGGGTATGTTCCCTGAGGCCGCTGCCCCCAACACCCTCAAATATAAAATAAAGATGGTAATAATACATATCTCATAAGACTGCTATTAGAATTAAATCAATTAACATGAGTGCAGCAGTTAGTAGCATGCCTGACACGTATTCCTTTCTCTATGCATGTTGGCCAAATAAAAGTCAGTAAAGAGAGGAAAAGATTTGGAAGGGGGAAAAGTGAAGAAAGAAAAGAAGCAGGAAGAGAGAGAGAGCAACAGTATTAGGGAATCCCTGAGAGCAGAAGTTTTAGAGAAATGATCACTACCATCTTAAGTTTTTTTTTTAAACTACTCTTGTCATCACATTGATTCCTTCAGTGATAATCATTAGTCGTCAATCTAAGCTCTATGCTAGGAAGTGGGGACATAATGGTGAGTAACACTCTTGTTCTTACAAGGTGTATGTAGCCTGGTGGATGAGGGACAGTAGTCAAACAACCCTTTAGGTTTAAAACTGTGGCAACTGCCATGAGGAAAGTATTTATTTGCCATGCGATTTTGCAGCATACCTGGACTATTTCCTCACAGTGTATATGAATTTACTCAACATTATGACTGAGCACCTATGTTCCAGGCATAAGAGAGGCGCTATCCTCGAATACTTGGACTTTCCTGGTGGCTCAGATGGTAAAGTGTCTGCCTGCAATGCGGGAGACCCGGGTTCAATCCCTGGGTTGGGGAGATCTCCTGGAGAAGGAAATGGCAACCCACTCCAGTATTCTTGCTGGAAAATCCATGGACAGAGGAGCCTGGAGGGCTGTAGTCCATCAAGTCACAGAGAGTCGGTCACGACTGAGTGACTGAGCACACACACACAATCCCAGTTTATCTACATTTCAGCTGTTCTTATTTCTCAGCAACTCATTTGTAAATAAATGAGCTGTAAAATAAAGTTGATACTACTATCTTCCCGAGCTTTGCTGTGAGGATTAAGCAAGATCATGTATTTTTATAAACTCAGTAATTTATATTTAAGAAAACTATTTACTTATTTGTGAGTTTTCCCCCATAAATTATTTTTTAATTGGATGAAAATTGCTTTGCAAAGCTGTGTTAACCTAGTTAAGAAAATAGTTACTTTAAAATAGCACCTTAAATTTAGAAAAAAAAATGCTTTTCATTGAGCTTTCACTGTTCCTGATGCTTCTGGAGTGTCGTGAACATTAAGTTGATCGACTCTCTCAATGCCATTTACTGAGAAATAAAAATCTGGGAAAACAGATTTATATTAAAACATTTGTTCCATAAACTGTCAAGCTAAATGTGATTATATTTCACTGAAAATCACATACGTACACAGGGACAGTTGCGTGTTTGAAACTTGAGACACCTTATCTCTAAATCCTTTTTCTTCCTGTTCAGTTGAGTTATTCAGCCTGTTATCTCTTGTCCAGCACTGTTCACAGTTATTCATTGATGATTATTCAACATCAAAATAAAACCAAAAGTTCACACTGTGGAACTGCATGAGAAAAGGGAAAGAAAGGGCTCTCTAGTGTTTACAAACATGACTCAAGGATATGACCAACGACGTGTGAATGTGTGGAGAAAGAGGAAAAGGGAATTGCGTGAGGTAAAAGACCAAGCTATTTTTAGATAGATATTTTATGCAGGAATCAGGAAGTGATGGAAACTTTCCCTTTCCTTATATGAGCCTGATGTGGAAAGGATTAAAACCCGATGGCTATAAAGGCAGTGATTACAGGATGGAAAAACCGTCTCCTCTCCGCTGTCTCGTTTCACTGTTCGTAAAGGCTGAGAAACAGTGACACAACTATGAGTGGAACAGACAAGTTTGAAAAGCGCATTTTAAAAGAATGCAGTGAGCAAAAAAATTGCTGTTCCACAAATTACAGCAGAACTGAGCTCTAACCATCCATTTCGGTTACTGCTTGACACCTCAGATTTCCACAGACAAATTCATGGTAAATTTACATAGTATTAACTAAAATGATTTTCTGTGAAGATAAAAAGTTGAAAGTATCCTTCAAAGAGATACTTTGTAGGATGTTTATACTCATCTAAGAGTACAAAAACACTTTGAAAGATAGGAAAAACAATCTGCATAATATAAAAATATGTACGAACTATAGTGTGAATGGCATATATATGCCATTTTATTTATTTATACATGTAGATAAATATATACTTTAAATTTATTATATATGTATATATATAATAAATTAGCTTTTCTCCAGAGGAAACGAGGTTTTTTTCTCTATATACCTAGGGCATGTGTTTTCTCATTTTTTAAAATCTATTTTTTAGAATGGCTAGAGGAGTATAACTGCAAATAAATTTACAGAATCTAGAAAATTTTTGAAGGAACTAACGTAAGATACAATGGATAGAAACAACAATTTAGAATTCATTATTTTGTGGTTATGATCATTCTCACTTTCAAAGAAAGGGCTAGGATCCCAGAGCTTTACAATGCAATAGGCACAAAAATAATTTTCTATATCTAACAGTGTACAGAGTACTTTACATTTCTCCTTAGTTCTTCTTCACTGAGAGGTTACTATACATTCACAAAAATATGCAAGGAGAAATTAATGTTGGGTATATTTCCTCACGACAAGGCCTCTAATCCTCCATGACCAAACAGGTGTAGTGGGTCGAATGGTGGCCCTCCAAAGATAAGTCTCTGCCCTAACCCCCCAGGACCTGTGAATGCAACCTCATTAGAAGCGGTTTTTACAAGTGTAATTAAGAGTCTGAAGATGAGATCATTGTGGATTAGCTGGGTGGGCCATAAAATCCAGTGATGAATGTTCTTATGAAAACGCACAAACACAGAGGAGGCCATAGGAAGACGGAGGCTGAGATTGGAGTGATGTAGCCACAAGCCAAGGAAAGCCTGGAACCACTGGAAACTGGAAAAGACAAGGAAGAATTCTCCTGTAGAGCTTTTAGAGGGAGTGTGGCCCTGAAGACACCTTGATCTTGATTTCTGGTCTCCAGAACTGTGAGATATGAATACATTTCTGTTGTTTGTGGCAATTTTGCTGCTATAACCCCAGAAAACAGACTTAAGCAGGAAGCCTATAAAGGCTACGCTCAGTAACATGCACTTGCCTTCATCAGCCCTGTTGGACTGATGCCCAACAGAGCTAACACTCGGACTGGTTTGGCCCTGGTGGTTTAACCCAACTTAACAATCTAAGTACAACGTATACAGAAGTTCTAAACCAAGGAGCATGCCATAATGTCAACAAATAAATCAGGTTAGTGTTGAAAAACACAGATTCTTTTTTGTATTATTTGTGGTGGTGGTTTAATCACTAAATTGTGTCCGACTCTTGTGACCCCATGGACTGTAGCCCAAAGGGCTCTTCTGTCAATGGGATTTTCCGGGCAAGAGTACTGGAGTAGATTGCAATTCCCTTCTTTGGGAAATCTTCCCAATCCAGGGTTCAAAAAACCCAGGTCTCCTGCATTGCAGATGGATTCTTTTGGAATAAAGGAAGCCCCTTTTTGTGGGTAAATGAAATTTTGACCTTGATAAAGTTAATTTAGATACATTACTTCTATAATTTGTAAAGACTAGCTACTTTTAAATTTCCTTTTAATTCTCTTGTCCTTTCCCCCTTCCCTCATTGCTTCCTTCTCTCCTTTTCTCCTTCTTTCTTTCTTTCCTTTTATTTTTAAGAGGATGAACTCATTGTTCCGGCTTCCAGCCACTAAGCATTTAAAAGGACACTGAAAAACAGCTAGATTCATGTCCAATATATGGCAGCATAATATAAAGTAACATAGTTTATGGCATAACAATCCAAATCCATTACTCTACATAAAACTTTATAAGCTAAAGGAAAATACCTACAATGGTAAACTCTGAACTTCCCTGTATTCCTTGCTTATTCCTCAAAACATCCAAAGCTTTTTTCCCCTACCTTAAATTCAACCTACTTATTTTGCAGACTTGACTATGAAGGTACTGGCTTATTTTTATGACCAATATGAAGAATAAATCTTATTAAAATTTATCTTGGATGAACCCTACAGGTAAACTAAATTTGTATCACATATATCTAAGTTATTAAATGGTAACAAAAAAAACTTGATAAATTGAAACCCAAAATTATTTTTTCTTAAATCAATTAATAACACTATTTAGAGTTATGAGGTTCTGTATATTTGGACTATTATTAGAGTGTGTAGCCACTAATCTACAAAAAACAAAATCCTTCATTATCACTGACATTGACGTCATGAACTTTCTGGGCTAGTTATAAAGTAGATATAATATGAACTGTGTTGCCTTTATCAAAGGCATGATATCCATCATTCTATATCTCCCTGACAAAATCTGAGATTTAACTATATTTATGAAATGCCTAAGAAACATAGTTACTGGCTGTAAATATTTGCTCAGGATTTATGCTCTACTCCTTAACTTCAAATGGTATCCAATTTCAGTCTCACAAATAGAACATTTGTTGGTGTCATTGCTGTTTAGTCATTAAGTTGTGTCTGACTCTTTGTAGCCCCATGGACTGTAGCCCACCAGGCTCCTCTGTCCATCAGATTTTCCAGGCAAGAACACTGCTGTGAGTTGCCATTTCCTTCTTCAAGGGATCTTCCCGACCTAGGGACTGAACTCACATCTCCATCACTGACAGGCAGATTCCACTGAGCCACCAGACAAACCACCCAAATAGAAAATTATTCATTATTTAATCACCTTAAAAAATCATATCGCATATATCCAGGTATTGCATTGGAACTTCCCTGCTATCAAAAACTTCTATGTACAATTCCATTTTTATGGCTCAGGAGTAAAGAATTTTCCTGCAATGGAGGAGACACAGGATACCTGAGTTCAGTCCTCGGGTTGGGAAGATCCCTTGGAAGAGGGCATGGCAACCCACTCCAATATTCTTGCCTGGAGAATCCCATGAACAGAGGAGTCTGGAAGCCTAGTCCATGGGGTCACAAAGAGTCGGATATGACTGAAGTAACTTGGTACGTAGTATACCTATAATAAGTATTCCACTTTAGTATGAATAGTATTTTTAAAATATTTTTATTAATTTAAAAATTATATCTGAGGAATCTTTTAAATCTATATTGAAATGCATATTATTATAATGACAATCTATATAACAATACTCATAAGTTTAAAAAATCATTTTCAATATTCCAAGTGAGACTGAAACTTTCATTTCACTCACTTTGAATTTTCTGAAGTCCATTTTTAGAGGAAAATGTATCATATATAATATATTACAATTTCTCTTATATTAAGTCTCTGAAAATACAGTTCACTATTTCCAGAATGATAGGCTTCATGCTACACCAAACCAATAGTTAAATGATATATTCACATAGGAGGAAGAGCGTAAGGTGTAAGGAATTGATAAAATAATTCTATAGCACATCTATGAGCATAAACAGCTGTAATATTTTTCCATGCCAGTAAAGCCATGTAAAACAAGGATTTGCCTGTACAATCTAATACAGTAATATAAACTGGTGCAGCTTTTTGGGAAAGTGATCTGGAAATGCTTATTAAAAATCTTAACATATACATATCTAAGAATCTAAGTAAGGGAATAATAAAAAGTGTGATTAAAGATTCATGTGCAAAGATGACAATTAGAAGAAAGAATTGACAAGATAGCAACAATCTAAAAGTTGAAAACAGAGCACTGATAATAAATTCTTGCTTATTCATATATAGAGATATCATTTTGTGTTTAAAATTATGTTCTAAAAATACTGAATGGCATAGGAAAATGCTTACAATGTAACTTTAAGAAGAAAGAAGCAGATTGCAAAAATATATGACCCTGGTGTTGATACACACACATATGCACCTATGCATGCACAAATGCAATGAAGAGAGAAGAAAATAAAAACAAAATATCAGCAGCTATTGTCTATGAATAGCAGAAGCACTTGGTGTATTTTTATGAGTATGCTTTTTAATCAGAAATAGTGAATCAAAGTATGTTTAAAAACTACAATAAAGTACAATGGCTCTTTTCAGAGGTACAAAGTAAAATTCTAAAACCTTCTAATATAAGTTCATTAAGGTAGTGGAGCTCTGATTCATGTATAAAATGATGACTTTGACATTTTACACTTCCATTGGTGAACTGAATAATCAGGTTCTTCCACCTCCAGAATGAGCTCCTAAATTATCACAGTGGAGTCATGCATTGAAACTCACCTCCCCATTGCTGCTCATCCATCACCAAATCCTGCTCTTGGTTTTCACAGTCACCCTCCCTGGTGCATACTTCACTGTCCTACACTTACATTACAGTAAATCCCTCTTAATTTTAACCTTTTGTTCTCCATCCTCCAATTCATCCTATTTTCTGTTATCAGATTCATCATTCTAAAATTCCAATTTCATGAAGTCATTTGTCTGCTGGAAATCCTTCACTGATTTTCCATTTGTTATCATCCAACCATAAATTCTTCTTTACAGCCCTCCTAATGGGAGTGTAAAATTTATCACTTTAATCAGATCACTCCTCAGATGTGTTTATTGCCATTTCTGTACCATTTTCATCCTATTTCACTTATTTCCCTCCTTATCTACTCCAGAACACACCAATCTATTTTTGAATGGATCTCCTATAACACACATAGTTGTTGTTGTTGTTTAATTACTAAGTCAGGTCCAACTCTTTTGTGATGTCATGGACTGTAGCCCACCAGGCTCCTCTGTCCATGGGATTTTCCAGGCAAGAACACTAGAGTGGGTTGCCATTTCCTTCTCCAGGGGATCTTACTGAATTAGATTCTTCCTGAACCATTGGCAGGTGGATTCTTTACCACGGAGCCACCAAGGAAGACCAATACACATAGTTGTATAAGTCTACATAATATACATAGTTACATAAACCCAAATAACTACTTAACAAGAAAATTTCTCAATTTCCTTCCAAATGACTTGGGTTTCAAAGTCTCCCCACCTGCTAAAATGTTTTAGACATCAAGGACCACGTTTTACCACTAACCACTGCACACAGCACAGAAAAAAGAATATACATAGTATATATAAAGCCAGGTAGCTAGTGAAGTGAAAAGAGCGTTAGAGTCTCATCCTGGATCCTTGGAACCTGGTCCACTTTGACCATTACTTACCTACTATTTCCCCAGCCAGATCCTGGGCTATGTTCTTTTTATTTTATTTTATTTTATTTTTTTTGAGGTGGATGGTTTTTAAAGTCTTTGTTGAACTTGTTACAATATTGCTTCTGTTTTATGTTTGGTTTTTGGCCTGAGGCATGCGGGATCTTAGTTCCCCAACCAGGGATGGGACCCATGCCCCATGCATTAGAAGGCAAGTCTTAATCACTGGACCCCTGGGGAAGTCCCCTGGGCTATGTTCTTTCACCCATTGTTGTTGTTTAGTCACTTAGTCATATCCGACTCTTCTATGACCACCATGGACTGCAGCCTGCCGAGTTCCTCTGTCCATGGGATTTTCCAAGCAAGAATACTGGAATGGGTTGCCATTTCCTACTGCAGGGGAATCTTCCCAACCCAGGGAGTAAACCCATGTCTCCTGCATTTCAAGCAGATTCTTAATGGCTTAATGGGAAGAACTTTCACCCATTATCTTATTTAATTTCTTGGCGTGATGAGGTTTCTTGTCTCATCAATCCTTGTTTCCTTCTCTGAATACTACTAACTACATCAAAAAGATGAAATATGAAAGCACTTTTAAAATAAGAAGGTTATATATGTTAAAGAGTTATTATAACCATTATTGGGTCTTGAGAACATTTTAATTACGTACAATAGAAATGAAAACAAGTCCAAGGACCTGGGTCCTTATCACCAACTCTTCGTAGTTGGGAGATTGTGAAATGTTTCACTTAATCTCTATGAGTATCTGTTTCTTAATCTATGAAACAGAGATAGCAACTTCATCTCTATTATAACATTTCATTCACTTACCCATAAAACATATCCTACATACCATAATTTGGGCTAGCACTTCTAAAGCAATTAGAGTCAAATGATTAAAACAAAACACAAATACACACACACAGACACACACACAAGTTAATGTTCTAGTCTCAAGGAGTTCACAGAGAGTGGAAGCAATATGTATGCAAACAAATATAGACAGTACAATATGAAACTTGCTATGTTAGGAGAATTTACTAAGTCTTTCGTACTAAAACTATACTTGTGGAGGTCAAGAAAAGTAATACTTGAGCTATACTGAAAGGAAGTTTGAAGTCAAGGCGACAAACAACATTCATGTCTCACTTAGATGCTTCCCAGCAATTTTTCCACATGACCCTAGTTAGAAATTTTCCTTGTTTCTTCAGACAGGCAGACTTGCTATCCTTGTAGCCCTGGTCTACCTCCTCTCTACTCAAAAGATAGTGCTGACAACAAATTCCTCTAAGAGTTAGAAGTCATCGCGAGAGTGCTTTTCCGTCTTCCCATCTCTGTGCCTACAGCTAACCTCCAATCCACACACAATACCCTCCTTCTCTCTTGTCCCAATATGGATGTATCTAGACTCCTCTCCATTGGTGTTTTTGTATCTCCCTTCCACTCTCCACCCCTATAATCTCCCAGGGATGTGATGCTATTGTATACGTCATCTCTCCTTCTTCCACAACATTGCTTCATTCACAAGTCCTAGACATCAAAACAGTTAAACACACTCAAGGATTTCCAACCCACCCCTCCACACACATGCGATTTTCCTATTCCCCACATCCTCCTGCAGATACAGTCCATTTCCTTCTCCCTGGAATGGTTTATAGGATTGCCTCCATTTCCTTAACTTCCCCTTAACCTTCAAATCACTGCAGTGTGACATCTGCCCTCTCAGCCCTATTGAAACTGCTCTCATCCACTTAACCAAAGACATCTTGTTGTTAAATATCTTCAGTTAGTTTTATAACACTGTATACGTCCTTCGTTTTTGTCCTTTTCCCCAGATGCTGCTGCTGAATCATCAAGATACTATTTCATGTCCTCTTCTCTCCTCATGAGTATACATTCCCCATGCATAGCTTTGAAAAGTGAGAGTAAAAGTCGTTCAGTCGTGTCTGACTCTACAGTCTATGGAATTCTCCAGGCCAGAATACTGGAGTGGGTAGCCTTTCCCTTCTCCATGAGATCTTTCCAACCCAGGGATTGAACCCAGGTCTCCCGCATTGCAGGCGGATTCTCTACCAGCTGAGCCACCAAGGAAGCCCAAGAATACTGGAGCAGGTAGTCTGTCCCTTCTCCAGGGGATCTTCCTGACCCAGGGATGGAACTGGGGTCTCCTGTGTCCCAGGCAGATTCTTTACCAACTGAGCTACCAGGGAAGCCCATGCATGGCTTTACTTGGCTTTACTAATGTTTTACCTGCTGATTCTCAAATTTCAGCCTAATTTGCTTCCTGAACTTCAGATATATTGCACTGTTCTTATCCTGCTCAGGACTACGAACTTGAATGAAGCTTGGGAAATCAAATAAAGGCTTTGTTAAGTGGAAAAGTGATTGAATCACATCTGTGTTTTAGAAATATTACTCCTAAAAATGTAGAAAATAGGCTAACCGGATAAGAAATCAGAGTCCAGAAGACTAAAATGGCTACAAGACATGCAAAAGGATGTGGCAGACAATGGATGCGATATAAATTCTCCTTACCTTGAACGGAGGGCTGGAGTCACTTGGTCTTGCAGAAAAGTCAAAGGAGATGATGAGATCAACTCCCCTCTGAGGTCTCAGGATCAAGGGGTATGGAAGGTTAAATGTGAGGCCACTGTCCACCACGTGAATCTTTTTACTTTTGACATCCAAAGGCTCATATATCTGCTCAAATTCATCAGGATCTTTAAAAAGGAAAGAAATAAACAGAATGGATTAAATGATCACTTAGCATTATTTAGAATTTAAAACTATTTGTTATGTAAATATGTGAGAAGAATTCCATATGGCTAGGCCCTCAGGCCTTGGAGACTCTTCATCTGTAATATCAGAGTAAAAGATTCTATCAATAAGAGTGATGTGGGGAATTTCTTTAAGATTTTTTTTTATATGGACCATTTTTAAAATCTTTTTTGAATTTGTTATAATATTGCTTCTGTTTTAAGTTTCGGTTTTTTGGTCATGAGACATGTGGGATCTTAATTCCTAGACCAGGGATCAAACCTGCGCCCCCTGGGTCTTAACCACTCGACTGCCAGGGAAGCCTCTGCTGTGAGAATTAAGTGGGACAAAACATTGAAAATGCAAGCAAGGCCCAGGCCCTGGGAGTAAGTTTAAGTTGTATACCATGAGCCCTGTCCTAGGATTACTTCCATTACATAGGTCTTTACTGGTTTAAAAACACGTCCTCAGGCATCATCTTGTTTAAGACTTAGAACAGACATGTGAGATAGAGGATACTATAAATGGATGAAATAGAGATGAAATTCATCTCTAAAGCAGCCTAACTAGGGAGTGGCAGAGTCTGAAGGATCCCACAAGCATCTCTCTAGGATATGGAAGTCCAGGAGAATAGTCCAGTCAATTGAGCAAACACACATTGTCTGCTACTCTTTAGGCACTACTTAAGTGCTGGACAAGAGATGCAAACTCTGCTCCAAGAGAGCACACTGCTGGTAAATCAGTAAACAAATATATTAAAAGATGGCTCAGGCACTGATAAAAGCAATGAAAAAAATAATAGAGGGTAATAGGATCGGCGGGGGGTGGGGGGTGCTTCTCTGGTGACTCAATGGTAAACAAGCCACCTGCCAGTGCAGGAGACATGGGTTTGATCCCTGATCCGGGGAGATCCCCTGAAGAAGGAAACGGCTACCCGCTCCAGTATTCTTGCCTGGGAAATCCCATGGACAGCAGAGCCTGGTGGGCTATAGGCCATGGGCTGCAAAACCATGGATATGACTTGGTGACTGAACAACCACAACACCAACAGGATAGGGAAGAGCTTCAGATAGATGGTCAGGAGAGACCTCTCTGAGAAGGAGAATTTAAGACCAGATTCAGGGACTTTCTTGCTAGTCCAGCAGTTAAGATTCTGCCTTCCAATGCAGGGGACATGGGCTCAATCCCTGGTCTCAAACCCAACTTTAACATCTATCCATCTGAAATTTTTATTGTTTAACAGTTTTATAAGGTAAACAACTGTGAGTCTGTGTAAGTTTTAAAATATTTTACTAAGAAGCAGGAAAATTTTTCTTTGGGTATTTTTATTCCTCCTAAAAGCAGCTTTATTTGAGTGTATAGAATATATTGTATAGTAGTAGTGCTCTGTCGCTTAGCTGCGTCTGACTCTTTGCAACTTCATGGACTGTAGCCCTCCAGGCTCCTCTGTCCATGTGATTTCCCAGGCAAGAATACTGGAGTGGGTTGCCATTTCCTTCTTCATGGGATCTTCTTGAGCCAGGGATCGCATCTGTGTCTCCTACATTGCAGGCAGATTCTTTATCACTGAGCCACCTGGGAAGCCCATATATTAGTAATTTCATATATAAGATTTACCAGAAGACAAAGGAAATATCATTTATATCATTTTAAAGATAAGGAAATGAGGCCCTAATAGGTCCAGTTTAACACAGTAAGAAGCAAGATTCAAAACCTGGTCCATGAAGTCTAAAGCCTATACACAGTGCCACAATGTCACTTCAGAAAGTGAGTGGCACAGCCATAAGACTAAGGAATTTTGAAATGGGTAATTTAAAAACACAATAACTGCAATGCACAGAGGTAATCTACATACGCATCTATCAGTCACGAAAACCACATTGATATGCATATTTCACAAAGAGCATAAAAAATTAAAAACATTAATGGGAATATTTATTTACAATGCAGTGATTTTTCCTAATAAAAAAACTACAATGATAATTCACAAATAAATTTTTTGGTTTCATAAACTGATGCTTTAAATTTCAGCTAAAAGACTAACCAGTAACAGACTCTTTCTCTCTTAATTTACTTGATTTGCTCCCTCTCATCATGAAACTGACAGTCTCTTTTGCCCTCTTTTAAATCCAAGGTTACATCTGAGAGGAAAATCTTGATGTAGACCGACTCACAGCTCTGCCATGTGGCTAACCACCACGATTCCAACTATCCACCTAAACTGACAGGAAACAATGTTTCTTAACTGTGTTATAAAAAATACAGTTTTGCAAGATATTACCAGATAGTCTATGTAAAAAAATGAGTTGCATGATTAAATAGGTTTGAGAAATACAAGATTCATCAACTTAAAGCAACAGCAAATTATAACGTGCGTGCCCTATTTTCCTTACTATGCCTTTGACTAACAGCACTTTTTAGAGGGGATGCTACTTAATCCTGATGATAACTCTATAAGACAGTTAACAACTACTTCTATTTTAAAGTCAACCTTTGGGGTAAACAGTAAGGACTGTTGCATACTCACTAACCTACAGGTTCACCGGGAGCAGGGTGCTGGTTTTTAGTTTCACTCCACTTCTCTCTTATTGTTTACTGAGGTTATGCTAAGTAATGGCACAGGACTGTCCAACTAACAAATGACACAAATGGGATTCAAATACAGCCAGTCTGCTTTTAAAGTACTATACTTGAGCAGCCTTTAAGTAGGACTTCTCAAATTCATTGGAGCATCCCATTGCATTGTGAAGAGGGAGATGGAGTTGTTAGTTTTACCAAACTTATTTGAACTTGATCCCTATTTATTACCACCCACTAAAATGCTATAGAAAGTTTGATAAGTGCCACTATGAAAGAACATCATCCCATAAATGAAAGCATACATGGTTTCCAAACCTGTGGATGAGTGAATCAGATTCTCTGATGGGTATGGAAACATGCTCTGCTTTATAACTATGAACCATTTCCTTAAAGCGATTCTGCTATGAAAATTTTATCATGGTCATTTTACAAATACATCAACAGATTCCATTTATAATGCACAAATATTTGGATGTTTGTGTTTTGGACTCGTCCCTAGATGAACTCATGTCTTGATTTCTTATTCCAGATGGCGTGTGTTGCAGAAGATAACAAACACAAAAGTAAACAGGAAAGAAGTCACGTAACTAATGATCAGCTTATCCAAAATTAGTTTCCACAGGTATACAACTATTTTGAAGTAAACAAATGAAGGGGATTTTATCATCTGATTTCTCTTGTTTTCAAAAGAGGGACTGCAAGGTGAAGTAATAAGCACAAAAATAGCACACTAACTTTTTCTCATTTTAGGTTGATTGTTTCAAGATGCTCAAATTTTAATCTGTTAAAATAGTAAAGTAAACGTGCATTTTCCCAATATACTATATAGATAATACAAAAAACTCTAAATATAAGATAAAAGAGGAATAACCTTAGTGTTTTAATTAAATTGTGGTGTTTTAACTATATGATAAATAAAACTTTTAATGAAGACTTTATGAACCAATTTGACTACCATTTATGCTAAACCTTTTAACTTTTCATTCCAAACACACAATCATTCTAAAACTTGGAAATAACCCTGGAAATAACCAGAAGGAGATAAATGGAGTCGACCTTGGTAAAAGTTTTATCTGAAAAAGTACTAATCAATTTAGTACATTTAGTCTAAAATGTAGTCATTTTTAATAATGTTGGTTTATAAACAATAAATTTGAATGAACTTGTCACTCATCTGACTAGATTTTTGACTAGTCAACATTCTGCACACATTTTTTCAATCAGCTAAATACAAAATAACAAGTATAATTTGATGAGATATTCACTGACAATATTTAAAGTTCCTTCCAAAGTTCATTACTTTAAAATAATTTTGGGCTTCCCTGGTGGCTCAGACAGTGAAGAATCTGCCTACCATGCAAGAGACCCAGGTTTGATCCCTCGGTCAGGAAGACATCCTAGAGAAAGGGATGGTTACCCACTCCAGTATTCTTGCCTGGAGAATTCCATGGACTACAGTCCCTGAAGCTGCAGAGTCAGACACAACTGAGCGACTAACACTTTAATAAGTTTAGGTTAGAACAAATCAAAATTTCCCAACAAAAGAAATATTTAGTCTATTTAATATCATATTTTAATTGCAGTATTAAAATATGCATTATCATATTTTAGGATGAAAAGAAGAAAGATGAAAATGAAGAACAATCTGAAATAAGAGGCACACTTCCTAAGGGTACCAAATTAATCTAATAAAAATGTAGGATGTCCAGTTAGATTTGAATTTCAGATAAATAGCAAATGATTTTTATACGAGAATGTCCCAAATGTTACAAAGGAGTGTACTTATATTCTTTCTCTCTCTCTCTCTCTCTCTCTATATATATATATGAATTGAAATTCAAATTTAACTGAGCACTGTGCTTTACTTAGCAACCCTAACACTTCCAAATCTACTGTGAAATCACCAGGAAGTTGTTAAAATGTTGAGTGCAGAGCCCGTGCTGTGTAAACCACAGAAAGATCAAAGTAGTAACATAAAACAGATGTAATAAGTACACACAAGGAAACTTCCATTTTTACATCAGCAAGACAATGACTAATAAAACCAAAGGCTATGAGGAAGGGAGTGAGCAGAAGGGAAAGGCTTCTGAGCAATGTCAAGAGGCCTATTCAAGTGTCCCAATTCCAGTTCAGTTGAGCAATTCTAGGCAAACATGATGCTGTCTCCTTGGACCTTCCTTTTCTATGGAGTAAAATACTAATGATTCTTTCTGGTTCTAAATGCTCTGTGCGGCTAAGTTGTTTTTTTTTTTTTTTAAGCCTATCATCACTCATCTATAAAGCCGAAGTTTCTAAAGAAGATGCATTTTAACTGGTATTGCAATAGCAATAAGTAAAATCATAAGTAACACACACACAAATAACATCATTGTACGGTCAAGGGTTTTTATTTTGGATGAATTTAAAAAGAGACACTGACTTTATCACAAATATTCATAGACTTTTATTATAGTTCATATGAAAGGATTTGCATGGCAGGTTTATAATCAGATATATCTCATATCCTAGACTTTGATGTCACAAACATAATGCAAAATATATTGAGTTTCCACTTCTCTTGTTTAAAAACAGGGGTAAATTTTGCTTCTGCAATTTCCCTTAAACTCAAGCAACAAACAAACAGCATTACCTAAACAAAAAGATCTAAAGCCATGTCCTAATTTTGACAAATATAGATAGAATCCTTCAACAAAGAGTAGCAGAAAGTTTTTTGGAAAATTTTCCATTTACATTTTCTTAGCCTCCTGTCAATGTTCTTAGGCAGTAATGATTGAAAAATGACATTTGGGCAGTTAAGGGAAACAAGATGACATGATGAAGTAGAAAAAGTTTACGATGACAGGAGCATTATAAGAAAGATGATTATGTAGTGATTAGTCACCAAGGCAAATTTACCTTTTAATTTGGAATACCCATGGAAATGAAGAATCGAGGGAAGTATTCTTTAGTTTGGCTAACTGACAATCCTGAAAGTGAGTGGGTTCTTAATGAGATTCTTAAGGGGCCTTAAGAAAGTTACCTAATCTTTTGGAGAACTGGAGGGACAAATTCAATAGCTTGTTAATATATGATATTTCTTTTTCTCTTTCTGACTTCACTTCACTCTTTATAACAGGAACTCCATGGGGTCCAGAAAGACAGTACTGATGAGCCTATTTGCAGGGCAGCAATGGAGAGGCAGAGAGAACCGTGGGAGGAGAGAGAGGGACGAATGGAAGGAGTTAACACTGAAACATCCACATTACCATATGTAAAATAGACAGCCAGTGGGAGTTTGATGTATGAAGCAGGGAACTCAAACCTGGCGCTCTGTGACAAGCTAGAGGGGTGAGATGTGATGGGGGTGGGAGGAAGGTCCAAGAAGAGAGGGGACATATGTATACCTATGGCTGATTCATGTTGACAGTTCGGCAGGAACTAACACAATATTGTAAGGCAATTATCTTCCAATTAAAAATAAATTTTTTAAAAAATTCAGTAGCTGGAGGGACGCTGCAAATAGGTAAACCCAGCTGACTCTTGCCCCTAGGGGGCAGGCATTACTGCTCTTCACACAGAAGATTCCCGCGCAGCTCTGGGTCTGCTGAGACTTCCTTCCTTCGCCAAGGAGAAACACCCACATGAGATTTGAAGGAGGAAATGAGACAGAGACTGCAGTTTGTGCTATTTCTATTGCCAAGCACTGTTGTGGGGGCGTTTATGGGGGTGATTCTGAAGTTTTTTTGGAATCATTCCTAGATGCTTAGCCTGGAGCTTGCTCCTCCACGCCTCAGAACAGTTTTGTAAGCACCCAATTCCATTCTTTAAACCCCTTTCGCTTAAACAAGTGAGAGGGTTTCCTGTTTCCAGTGAGTGAGCCTTGACCAACACAGGGAAGCAAAGTCCCTCTCAATATTTCAATGAAAATTGTTTATGCTGACACGACGATGCCGTTTCCTGTCCAGTGTATTTTTTCTTCCAAAAACCCAATAATTCATAGTCCTTCCCTCATTAAAAAGAAAAGAAAGTGAAGTCGCTCCATCGTGTCTGACTCTTTGTGACCCCATGGACTGTAGCCTGCCAGGCTCCTTCATCCATGGGATTCTCCAGGGAAGAATACTGGAGTGGGTTGCCATTTCCTTCTCCAGTGGCTCATCTGGATCCAGGGATCGAACCCAGGTCTCCCACATTGCAGGCAAACTCTTTACCATCTGAGCCACCAGGGAATTCCCTCCCCCCATTAAATGCATGTTTTAAAATTGGATTATAAATGAGTTACTAGTAACAATAATTAAAATGCTCCTCCCCAGAGAAGGAAGAACAATCTCTTGAATTAGCCTCCGTGGGTTACACTTTGTTACCTACCGGCCACAGCGGTATCCAATTCGTCTTCATCCAGGGACTCTTGCGTGGTAAAGTCTCTCAAAGGAGACATCGGATAGGATGTATTGAGATTCAAGCCCAGCATGAAGTTGTGCACCTTCCCGGCACGTCCTTCTCTGGTATTGAACAAAGCTGAGTCACTCACCAAGGCCATGAGCATACGTTGGACCCAACTTGCTTGATTATCATTTTGATAGTCCCTTTCTGCTTCTTCATTTTCAGTGCCTAAGGAAAAAGATCATTGTACATTGTCCAAAATCCATAAAAATGAAAAAAGATATTTGGTCTATGGAGTGTTAACATTAGGGGAATGCAGGCTCTCAGTTCCCTGACCAGGGATTGAACCCATGCCCCCTGCAGTGGAAGCACAGAGTCTTAACCACTGAACTGCCAAGGAAATCCCTCCAGTTTTTGATTCAACACATGTTTATTCATGTAAATTAATACAGTCAATATTTCAGTTAGTCATTTTTGTTCTTAAATTGTTCTTACCTTTACTGACTTCCCTGGTAGCTCAGACAGTAAAAGCATCTGCCTACAATGCGGGAGACCCAGGTTGACCCCTGGGTCGGGAAGATCCTCTGGAGGAGGAAATGGCAGCCCACTCCAGTACTCTTGCCTGGAAAATTCCATGGATGGAGAAGCCTAGTAGGCTACAATCTATGGGGTCGCAAAGAGTCGGACACGACTGAGCGACTTCATGTTTCTTTCTTCCTACCCTTTACCTGTAGTAAGTCTAAAGGCTATATTCTTGACGGTGTTACTTGGCTTATTCTTTGATTTCCAGAGAAACTTCTATTTTCCATTTTTTTTCCCTTTCCCCAATTCTTTTCTTCCTTTTCTTGGCTATGGCTATGCATAAGAGGGAATATCCATAGTAGCTAATCCCCTTCCTTTCCCAAGTTTCCTTCCCTGTCAGGTTTAATAAACATCCAGAAATCATGCAAGCTGAGAGCAGCCAGTTGAAGGATTCAACATATATTTGCTTCTCAATAAACACCCTCTGAAATGTCATTGCATTCTTGCTTATAAAGTTTGGGGCTTAAAAGTCTGTAATTTAAGTTTATGTTTTAAAATGGCTTAAAATTCGACAATCCTCCAAAAGAAGCAGTTTTCAATGACTTTTTCCTTAAAATCGATGCACTCATCACTATTACTGGGAAGCCACATTGTGTCATTATTTTAGAGCACTGGTTCCAGAATCAGACTGCCCAGATTCCAATCCTCTCTCCACTGTTTACTAGTTAATTGACCCTTTTCAGTATTCATTTCCTCATCAGTAAACCTCATTGGGTTGTTATGAGGATAAACTAAGTTAATGCATTCATGCAAATTTCTTAGAAAGGTGCCTGGCCTACATTAAATTCTCAGTAAACACTAGTCGGTAGTAGAAGTAGTTGTAGCAGCAGCATTGTAATCAGCAGCAGCAGCATTCCTCATTCATAACTTAAATCTAAGAACATTGTATAGTAGAGGATAATCCCCTTACCTAGAACACTTCTGTTCAGATTTCTGGGAACTCTGAATATAAATATGTATGCATATATAAATTTATATGTGTGTGTGTATTGAGAGAGGAAAAAGAGAATCTATATTCAAACTTCATAATTTTCAATAAATGCTAACTAAACACACATAAAACCATAATATCTTCAAAAGATTAGCTTAACTGAGCTCAGTAAGTGAAGGGCTCTTTCTCTCCATAACCAATCCAGATGACTGCACAGTCATGAAAAAACAATTATACTCTCTTTTCTACTCCCACACTTTTCTAATGCCAAATATGACAAATAAAATCTTTCACTAGAACAAATCAAGCTTTAAAATAAATGGTTTATCTCTTCAGTTACACAGGATATGAATAAGATACTCAATTATTTTCCAAAGATTTGCTACTTCCTCTTCTTTTCCTTTTTCATCATCACTGTTGTTGTTATTAAATTTATCTCACTTCTATACCAGCAATGGATCTACCTTCCATATGACATATTTGGAAATGGCAACAAGATAACATAAATGACATATCTTGCTTATTAGCTTTAATATGAATAGTAAATTTCTATTTATTAGCCTTTCACAATTTAAAGCCCTTTGTATGCATTTGCTACTTTTATGATTACAGCAATTCTATAAGAGGAAGCAAAATGATGCCAGTGTAGATTTGAAACAACGGAAGTTGAAAATGCCTAAAAATTGTGTTCAAAATCACTTGACTAAATACAAAGAAGCCTCAAGAGAAGAAGACAAGGCACAGGCTGGGAGAAAATATTTGCAAAAGACTCATCTGATGATGGGGTGTTACCCAAAATGTACAAAGGACTCTTTCAAACTCAACAATAAGAAAACAAACATCCTGATTTAAAAATGGGCAAAAGACCTTAACATACACCTTGCCAAAAAAGACCTCTCGGGGACTTCCCTTGCAGTCCAATGGTCAGGACTTCACCCTCCAGTGCAGGCGTGCAGGTTCAATCCCTGGTCGGGTAAGTAAGATACCACATACCTCCAGGCCAAAAGACCAAGCAGGAGAGAAAGCAATATTGTAACAAATTCAATAAAGATTTTAAAAATGGTCCACATAAAAAAATTCTTAAAAAAAAATATAGATGACAAGTACATTTATGAAAAGATGTTTCATCACATGTCATCAGGGAGATGCAACTAAAACTGAGATGACACTACACACCTATTAGAAATGTCAAAATCCAAAACAGACAACACCAAATGCTGGTTAGAATGTGAAACAACAGGACACTCAAATACGGATGGTGGAAAAGCAAAGGGGTACAACCTCTTTGGAAGTTTCTTACAAAACTTAATTATACTCGTAGCAAATGATACTGCAATCACTCTCCTTCATTTTTACCCAAAGGAGTTGAAAACTTATATGCACATAAAAATCTGAACATAGATATTTATAACAATGCCAGTCATAATTGCCCAAATTTGAAAGCCACCAAGATGTTCTTCAGTAGGTGAATGGATAAACTGTGTAATAATACCCATACAATGACATACTATTCAATGCTAAAGAGAAATGAAGCCATGAAAAGACATGGAGGAAACTTAAATGCATATTACTAAGCAAAGGAAGCCAATCTGAAAAGTTTATCCATTGTATTATTCCAACTAGACGACATTCCGGAAAGGCAAAATGATGGAGACAGTAAAAAGATGGAGTTGCCAGGGGGGTGGGGGGTGGGAAGCAGAGGAATATTTAGAGCACAGAGAATTTTAAGGGTAGTGAAACTACTCTTATGACACAATAATGTTAGATATGTGTCATTATACGTTTGTGAAAACCTGTAGAACGCACAATATCAAGAGTGAACTCGAAAGCTTAGACTTTGGGTGATAATGATGGGTCAGTATAGGTTCATTGGCTGTAATAAATGTACCTCTCTAGTACAGGATGTTTAAAGTGGTGGAGGCAATGTGTGTGGATACAGGGAATATATGGGAATTAACTGTACTACTTGCTCAATTTTGCTGTGAGTCTCAAACTACTCTAATAAATATATGTTATTTAAAAAGAAAAAAGAATACTAAGAGCTAATAAGAAATCCTCAAAAACACCCTAAATATCATTCTCTAATGTTGGCTGGTATTGAAACCAAAGCAGCCATATTCAGAGGGTCCTTGAGCTTCCCAGCTTTAAGATAATCTGCCAGTACTGGCAGAGGTTATCAAATGCACTGATGATTTTGGCAATTTACTTAATCAATAAACCATTATTAATCCACTTGATGGTCCCAACATCAATACAAAATTAATTCTATGAGTGGTAGGCATATGCTGTCCATCATTTTTTTCTATCCCTCTTCGTCAAAAGGAAATTCAAAATAGAAGAAAAAAGACCTGAACAAAACTGAAAAATAACAGCCTGGCTATGAAAAGAGAACTTTAATTTCAGTGTTGATCCAGCAAAGATAAAACAGCCTCTTCTAATAGCCTTACCTTAGCTGATGGAGTTCATTAACTTTTGGACAAAAAAGTATTTAATCTCTTTTTAAAATCTAGATGATTTTATTCAGACTATAACAGGACATGTTCATCTAGTTGTTGTAAAATCTTCTCCTTGTTTTTTTTTTTTTTTTTTTTTTTGGTTTTTGAGCTGTTGGGAACATTTGCCCAAATGGCTCTGCCCAAATATAAAATCATTCCATTTTACCACATAACAATTGCAACAAATATGCCAGATCTTTTCCACAGCTCTTCCCTGACTCCACACGGACTATCATGTTCCACACAAGGTGAAAACTGCCTTGTCAAGGTGTAAAAGAACTCATTTATACAACAAAGCGATACATGAAACAAAAAGTTCTCAATAAATCTACTCCATCACTGATCCCTTTTCAGAGAGAGAATTTTGGCAATGGGATAAAGCTCAGGAATGGAGTGAGAACTTAATTTTTCAAATGTTACTTAATAATAACATTTTAAAGGATGAAATTTTAGTTTTTTAAAGCTACATAAAAATGTTCCCACGTCACCATTTCTATGCTTAGAAACCTAGTGCTCTAATCAGATTTAACACAGAATTTGGTATTTCTGTTATACCATCTCAGTTTGTTCTCTGTTCAACTGATAAAATGTTTGGGGTATATAAAATAAATGAAATAAGGCATACTTATATGTTGCATATTTTATTGCATATATGGCATTGATTCTCTCTCTGAATTGAAAGCTACAATTCCATCACTTAGAGCCTTAAGCAGAGACTACCATTAGTATCTTGAGTGAGAAAATCAGACAAAACATTCAGTCTTTCCTAATGCAGTTCTGCCAGAGAAGTTTCCAGCTCTCTTACCTTTGGGTTCTTGTGATTCGTCATCACTGTCTGAGCTATCATTACTCACAATATGCTTTGCTGTAATATTTTCTGCGAAAAGAAAACAAAACAATGAAAGAATCTCAGGTGTCAAGACTCACAGTGAAATTTACTATAAGGAAGTACTCTCAGCAAAACCACAGTGAGCTCAACTAGATTTATCAGTGTAAATCTAGATCAATTTAGTAAATTCAAATGTATTAGATTTACTAGTATTTTTCAAATTTCTCATTGGAAAACAAAATTTTCCAGAGCATGAAAAATTAGTTTAGAATTTATTCATATGTGATTTAAAGGGGAGAATTTTTGTTTATATTAATTCTTACAGGAAGAACAGCTTGATTATAGAATTCTTATTACCCAAAAGATACATTTTTCTTTAATTAAATATGTTGAAATGTTGTTTATGAAAGTCAATATAGGGTAAAGCCAAAATCTACAATGGCTGCAACAGTTTTACTAAGATGAATGGTTACTAATATGAGGGGGCTTTTTTTTTTATAATAATGAATATCATCTATTGAAATGTGTGTTTTGGTTTCGATTTGTGTTTCCTCAGAATGTATTAAGAGAACAGTTATAAAAACTAAAATAGAAACCATAAAGCCTTAAAGAAAAGAGTAAAATTTAGCATTATACCTAGCTCTCTTTTTTTCAAGTAAAAAAGTACACAAATTATGGAATACACAATTTTATTATCATCATTTATAGAAAAATTAAACTTTGGGGTGACATTTACATGAAATCTTTTTCTGTAGAGTGACTTTTTTTCCCCTTCTATTAGTCAATAGAATTTTTATTTTTTTGACTGACTTCAAATTTATAATTTTCAGTGATAGAACCATTTGAGCTTTTAAACTCAGAAAAATATGGGTATAACATTTGGCTTGCCCATATTACACTCCAATTGACCTTAAAATCTTTCTTTGAAAGAGAGGAAAATGAAACTAAAACCACCTCTGAACATCCCTCTAAGAGGCAGACTTTAGCTGGCCAATGGATGAAAGAGTCACCAGGAGTCCTGAGATTCCCCTCAGTCACTCACCTCTCTGGTCTCATTCCTGGAAACCCTTCCCTAATCTGAGGTAACATGCATCCTGCCGGCTGGGGGTTCTCAGGACACAATATTCCCCTTAATTCTGACACACAGTGAAAGTAAACAAGCTGCCAACCTCTGGTCTCAAAGGGGACATCTAACAACAAAGAATATTCTCAAGAATACTGAGTATAAACATTCTCCTTTTCCTCAGCCTTGAGCTATTGTCTCACCCACCCTCAGATGTGCTGTTCCAGTCCTATTGTCTTCCTGTCTTAGGAGGAAAAAGCAACAAACTGTGGGTTTATCTGGATTATTCAAGAGAGAAGAGCACAGAGAAGCAAGCCTCACAAGAGGCAGTAATTCTGTTCTTTTTCTTTCCTTTTTTTTTTTATCTTGCCTGAAATCGTCACATAACTTAGAAAAGAGTTTATTTTACCTACAAAATTAGGTGAGAACAGGATATTCATCTGGGATACAATGTTCATTAAAATAAGTCAAGTCAGAGCATTTCAGCACTAAACACTTTGCCTTGCAGTTACCCTTAGGAGCATGTGGCTCTGTGGTTAAGGTCAGACAACGCTCCAAAGTTCCACCAACCTTGGCTGCTTGTTCCCTGGATGATGCTCAGAAGATAGAAGCAAGTTAAAGGACAAAGTACCTCTTTGGTTGCTTTTATTTTTATTCTAGTCTTTCACTCTAGGGAAATCATAAGATCACTTTCACATTATTTATTAAGAATTACACCCAAAATATTAAGGACTACAGAAAATTGCTGCACTTAATATATATATCACATATTGAAAATCAACTCTTGCAGGAAGAGTGACTTCACACTTCTTGAAAGTCAAGTTGGCGTACATCAATTAAAGTTATAATTGTATTTTTGTTTGCATATAGAACTTATTTAAAACAACTGTCATTGTCTGCAATAACTAAGGACAGCTTGTTAGAAAAAAATCCTACAGTAAGTTGTTAACATGCAAGTATTTTTCAAAGAGATTGTTGAAAAAGTCATTTATGTTGTTCTGTTAACTCTGAAATAGATGTGGGATACTTCAGAGGCACAGAAGAGGAGGTAAGGAGGTACTTTGTTGATAATCTCCAGGATCCTTCTCCCCAGACCCTACTGGGCTGGCCCCAAATTCAAATTCAGCATTCCCCTGATCCTTACTACTTCCAGTCAAAATAGTCATAACAAAAATTCAGTGTTGACTATGATACAGATGGCAATGTACCCGAGAGATCCTAAATGTATGTTTTGTGTAAATCAAATTTATTCATGAAAGATAACATGTTTCTATGGCATTAATATTATAACAAATGAAAACTACTGGTCCTCAATTGAGTTTGTCTACTTTTTCAAGTTGTATAAAAATTACTTTTAATTTATTATGGGCTCGTGAGTTAGATTTGAAGAAAATTATTAGTGGTAATTTATTAGCTGTGATTTGAAATATTTTTTTCATGTTTTTGGTATGAATTAGCTATAAGAAGCTAACAGAATTCTAATGAGGTAGTATTTAAGAGGCAAATAATAAACTATCAAGCTTGAATTTAAGTGTCACACTGTTGATAAATCTAATCTTCCAAAAGCTGCCCTTATTCATAAAAGGAGAACAGATCTCCCTTGACTTACAATGGAGTTACATCCCGATAAGCCTACTGTAAGCTGAACATTTTGTTAGCTGCATCAGGCATGCATTTAATACATCTAATCTACTGAACACCTCAGCTTAGTCTAGCCTACCTTAAACATGCTCAGAAACTTACATTCAGCCTACAGTACTTTACAGTAAATGTTGAAGAGCTCACATAATTTATAGAATGCTGTACTGAAAGTGAAAAACAGAATGCTTGATAGGGTGCAGAATGGTTTTAAGTATTTGGGTTGTTTACCATTGTGATTGTGTGGCTGATGTGACTGGGAGTGGCAGCTTGCTGTTGGGAGGGAGTATCGTACTGCTTATCGCTAGCCTGAAAAAGATCAAAACTCAAAATCTGAAGTATGGTTTCTACTGAGTAATATCACTTTTACAATATCGTAAAGTCAAAAAATTGCCAGTTGAACCATAGTAAGTCAGGGACCACTTGTATTCTCTAATACAAATAGTATGTTTTGATATATAATAACTAAAAGGAATAAAAATGCTCTAGTAAAATTGATTCCACTGTATATATATACACTGGAATACTACTCAGCAATAAAAACAAATGCATTTGATCAGTTCTAATGAGGTAGACGAACCTGGAGCCTATTATACAGAGTGAAGCAAATAAAAAAGAGAAATATAAATATCATATACATAGATCATATAAGTATATGGACTCTAGAAAGATGTTACTGACAAATTTCTTTTCAGGGCAGCAATGGAGAAACAGACATAGAAAACAGACCTAAGGACACTGGCGGGGAGAGGAGAGAGAGGGTGAGATGTGTGGAGAGAGTAACATGGAAACTTACATTACCATGTGTAAAACAGATAGCCAACGGAATTTGCCATATGACACAGCGAACTCAAACAAGGGCTCTGTGACAATCTAGCAGCGTGGGTGGGGAGGGAAACGGAAGGGAAGTTTGGGAGGGAGGGGACATGAGTGTACCTATGGCTGATTCTTGTTGATGTATGACAGAAAACCACAAAATTCTGTAAAGCAAATATCCTTCAATTAGAAAAATAAAGTGGCAAAAAAAAAAAAAGATTCTTAGGAATCAGTAGTTTCTATGAACTCCACAACTTCAATGTCAAAACAATAGTTAAGAGGCAAAAGCATATATTTTTAACAAATAATTATGCTGTAATTAGAATAATTACAATTTTATGAAGATGTAACTTTATATGTATATGTTAATGAAGTTTATCAATATAGCATAATTATTATCAATGCAAGCATCTTTTTACAATACCTAGTTCTTCTTCCATTGTGGAGCCTTTACTTTGTGATCCAGAAACTCCCAAGACTCTGTTGAACAATATAGAAAAGGCACTACCCCAGACACCTAAAGGAGAGCAAAAACAGAGTATGACTTAGAATGAACCAAGATTTAAAACAGTCAAACAAACTCATGGTAGATTTAGATCACTTACCCATTAAGAAATGCAAGGGGTTTTCTTCGTATTTCTTTACAACTGTTCCCATAAAAAATTTGCTTCCAAATAAGTCAGGCGCCATAAAAGTACCATATTTAGCCATGCCAATCTCAAACGGACTAAATTCAACCCAATCTGAAATGATTTTTAAAAATGCAATCCATTAGTAGAAAAATACTACAGAGATATACACACAGATTACTCCAACACTGGCATAATTATCCTCATTCATGTAAAATATTTTTAAAAATTAACAAATATCTATCATGTATATGAAAGTGAAAGTGTTAGTCACTCAATTGTGTCTGACTCTCTGCAACCCCATGGACTGTAGCCTGCCAGGTTCCTCTGTCCATGAAATCCTCCAGGCAGGAATACTGAAGTGGGTAGCCATTCCCTTCTCCAGGGGATCTTCCCCACCCAAGGATTGAGCCTGGGTCTCCTACAGTGCAGGCAGATTCTTTACCGTCTGAGTCATCACGGGAGGAGAAGGGGGTGACAGAGGATGAGATGGTTGGATGGCATCATTGACACAATGGACATGAGTCTGAGCAAATCCAGGAAATAGTGAAGGGTGGGGAAATCTGGCATGCTGCAATCCATGGGGCCGCAAAGAGACACGTCTTAGTGACTGAACAACAATGAACAACCATGTGTATGACATTATATAGAAATTGGGGGGGAAGTTCATAGATGAATAAGATGAGAACACAAAAGGATTCCTTATTTGCACAAATTGAATACCCTTTGGCATTTAAAAACTCAGGTATCTTTTATAAAGTCCATCTTAATTAGACAGTTTTAAAACTGCTGACTCAGACGTTTAAAATCCATGAAGGAGACAAAAGAAATGAAACTCTTTCTGATAATGGAAGCAGACTATAAAAATGGAAGAAAGTGGTGTCTAACATTTGCCTTTTCTTCATCTTTCCTTAATTTTGCTTATTAACCATTATTCTAACTCTTAAGATTATAATGCAAAGTTTTTATATTGTATATATTCAGAAATGCATAGGAATAGAGCCAACAGCTTATTTTCTCAGAACAGAGGCTCTGCAGCCAGAAATTTGGGCTCAAATTCTGTTGTGTTGTTTACTAACTATGCAGCTTTGGGTAGCTTACTTGTTCTTTGTGTCTTAGTTTCTTAATCCGTAAAATGCGAATAAAATCAGTAGATAGTTTGCAAGATTTGGGGGAAGAACCAATGAGTTAAGAAACTTAAAGAACTTAGAAGAGGACATAGTACATTTTAATCACTCAGTAAATAGTAGCCACTCTTATATTTCATGTATTCCTGTGGTTATAACTATGTCTAAAAATCATCTGAGTCTTAATCTATCCAAACAGAATTCCTAGCTCTGGCTCCCACTTCCTTGTCAGTCTCTCACTTTTCCCCTTCTTCGTAAATGGTACTTCTTTTCATATATTCATACCACCATCCATGCTATCCATACCACATTTTAGAATAACTCTTTTTTAGAGTTTAGGGTTTTTTTTTAACATGGAACATTTTTAAAGTCTTTATTAAATTTGTTACAAGATTGCTAAATATTGCTTTTTTGGCCACAAGGCATGTGTGATCTCAGCTCCCCGACAAGATATTGAACTCACACCCCCGGCATTGGAAGACGATCACTTAACTATTGGCCTGCCAGGGAAATCACTAGGATTATTCTTGATGGTCTTTTTTATCTTATATCTCAAAGAGAAAAAAAAATCAAGTTCTGTAGGCTCTATCATCAGATGTGGTTAGAAACTGGCTAGTGATCCATTTGTTCACCAAGACCATACTGGTATAAGCTGCCATACGCTCTCCTGGATCTTCATAATAGCCTCTTAAAACATTTTCTCTATTCCCCTACTATCTTTTAGATACCCTGTTGCCAGAATGAATTTTTAAAGATACAAATCACAGCATACTAATGCCAGTTGAAAACTTTCCAATGACTTCTTATTTATTGATATAAAAACACGGTCGAGAAGTGTTCACGATGGTCTGGCTCATGTTCCCTAACTGACCCATGTTCTAAACAATCTCCTAGCACATTTTGTCTAGCTTATTCCACTTCAGCCACATACTTTCTTAATTTCCTCCAAGAGACCAAGCCCATTCCCACCTTGCAGCCCTTATGCTCACTATTTCCTTCTGTAATCATAAGGCTTGCTCCTTCTTACCCTTTAGTTCAAAGTCTTTGTTGACCATTTTCTATGGAATCCAACTACCATGCATCCCTGCCCAACCCCAAACCCTCTGTCCTCCTTTTTCATCCCAGTTTTCCCCTTTGTAAAATTTTTGCATGTCTCTAACCCCTTATCTAACAATCTGAAATCCAAATAACTCCAAAATTCACACTGGATTTTGCAATTCCTTTGCTATTCATCTGGTGGTAAAATTCGCCCTGAATTCATTTAGTAGAAAACCAGTCTTTTAATCTTTACATGAGGCTTAATCTTTACATATCCCACTCAATGTGAATATCAATACATCCCACTGAAGAAATCATTATTTAATTATAAGACCCCAATGGGGCATTATGTAATATATAGTATAAGCATATATAACATATAGTGTAAGTATATTTTTTTAACTTCAAAATCTAAAATATTCTGAATTTTAAAACATCTATCCTCAAAGTTTTGGGGAAAAAATCATGGATATGTTTGTTTTTATTATTTACTCAATAATATAGAATGTTCTACTTTTGTGAAACAAGTTATAAACCACAATTGTGATGAGAACACAATGCAATTCATTTCACATCAAAGCCAAATGGCACATATACCCTTCATGACAAAGTGGTATGTTTTATAATGATTTACATGGGGATAGTGAGACATGACTAGCAGTGAATCAGAGACCATTAGGAAACTTTCTATATCACTACAAGTAATTTCTTATCTGTGAGTTTCACACCCTTATCCACAGTACTAAAACAAAGATTTCCTGGTTCCTACTTCTCCAGCAATCTCTTCTTGATTAATGCTGTGGTTTTGTGTGCACAGTAAAGAGAGACATTTTTAAGAGGCAGATTTGCTCTCTGATCCTTATTGAAGAAGTCATCATGCTATTTTGACTACTATTTCTCTGATGATGAATTTGGACATTTCAAACTTGAACTTCTCTCGTGAACCTCCATCTATTCATCTCCAACTCCCTGTTGTGCATTTACCCTTGGGTATTCTGTCATCACATTCCACTACACTTGTGTGGAAAGGAATTCATCACCTTTCTTCCTGGTATAGCTCACCTGTTTCTATAAACCATGCTATCACAGCCCAGAAAAAAATCTTAACTGAAATCACTCTCATACCCACTCACATCAAATCCATCCATCCATCACACATTTCACTGGTAATATTTAAGCTTTTCACATCCATCTTCTCCTCTCTTTCCTTATCAGTATCTCCCTAGTTCTAAGCCCTTATTTACAAAAACATAGTAACACCACTGCTTTCAGTTTCTTTCTGTGCCAATCTACCCATATGAACTATCAAAATACTTTTTTTCAAAAACACAAGGTAAATAACTTCCTACCAAAAATCATTAAATGTTTCCCCTTACCATGACTGAATAAAAACATTTCTATCTGGAAGTCAAATCTTTCTATAGCTTGACACTAATGGTTTTTCCAAATATACCACCTATTCTTCACCAGTTCATATATTAACCAAATCTAGTGTCTTTTTACTGCTCCCTGAAACACACCTTTGGCTTCCCTTCTGAGCATTTTCTTATACTGTTTTACGCAAAGATGATGTTTCACCCCCAATTGGTAGATCTTTCCAAGTTCAACTTGAACCCGAGTTCTACCACCTTTATGAAGTCTTTCTTACAACTACACTAAATCTCTAGTATCTTACACTTTATGTCAGGTCTATATACTCTAACAGACAACAGTGTTCTACGTGTATTTTTCTTGCTAATAGGAATGGAATCTTCTTGAGGAAGAGCACTATGTGTTTCTTCTGTAATGTCTGTTAAGGGACTTAACATGATGTGAAGTTGTAAACTGTGCTCAGTAATTGCAATTCACAGACAATGCAAATTAAAGGTTGAAATCCTGTCAGAAATATAGTGAAGTAGAGGAGTCAAAAATATGTTACCATTTAAACAACTGACGTTTATTTGTTTAAAGTCTTCAAAAGGTGAAAATGTTCAAAACTTTTCTAAGAGGGAAGAAAAACATTCTCTAGTATTATTGAAATAAAGTTGATAAAACTTCTGTAAGCTAAGACAACTGGGATCTTTGACTTTGTATAATATAATTCAAATAATATTTTAACTTTTTTCCTGAATAGCCAATCCATTTTAATCCAAGGAAATTTTAAAGGCATAAAGTACAGACATGCCTCTTTTTTTTTCCCCACAACTCAAGCTCTTTGAACATTCATAACATGCCCC
The DNA here is from genome assembly GCF_019320065.1 of Cervus canadensis. Lineage (NCBI taxonomy): Eukaryota > Metazoa > Chordata > Mammalia > Artiodactyla > Cervidae > Cervus > Cervus canadensis. Next base: position 12,327,761 of record NC_057398.1, read on the forward strand.
TTTGAATGTCTTATCTGAGTACAAGATCCACACAACTAATGCTTCATGGTTTTGTACAACTCTGTTGGAAGAAACCGCTTGAACCTCCTTATCACAGGAGCTTAACAATGAAGGTTAATGAGGCTTGTCTTATCTTGGTAACAATATCTGTTAGGCAGCTGGCCCAAATCAGGCACGTTCATGTTGAAAGACTACCAACTGAACATAAATAGCCTTTTCCGACTCTAGATGAATCAAAAATATTCACTAGCTAAAATATTATTCCTTCTTTAATTATTTTACTGAGATTTTCTCTTGAGAATGGCCACTGACTGGAAGTTCAGAATAAAGAGTCAACTGTGAAAATGCCCTAAGAATCATAACAGTAATAATAAAACTATTATATTTTAATATCTCTTTTTCACATCAGTATTATCCATACCTCATTCAATTGTCTTAATAGCTCTGTAAGATAAAACTGACTTATTAATATCCTTTTTAATAATGAAAATAAGAATCAGCGAGATTAAGAGACCCACTTAAGGTGTATATTTACCAACCAATTTCCAAGCATTCCAAGACTTCACAAGACATCAGCTAAAGGAAAACAAACAAACAAAACAGCAACAACAATTTATCATGACCTTTTCTTTTCATTTATGATAGAACGTAAATTGAGAGAAGTTCTAGATGTACAAGCTGGATTTAGAAACGGCACAGGAACCAGAGATCAAATTGCCAACATCCGTTGGATCACAGAAAAAACAAGAGAATCATAGAAAAACATCTACTTCTGCTTCATTGACTACACTAAAGCCTTTGATTGTGTGGATCACAAAAACCATGGAAAATTCTTAAAGAGATGGGAATACCAGACCACCTTACCTGCCTCCTGAGAAATTTGTATGCAGGTCAAGAAGCAACAGTTAGAACCAGACACAGAACAACAGACTGGTTCCAAATTGGGAAAGGAGTACATCAAGGCTGTATATTGTCACCCTGCTTATTTAACTTGTATGCAGAGTACATCATGCAAAATGATGGACTGGATGAAGCACAAGCTGGAATCAAGACTGCCAGGAGAAATATCAATAAACTCAAAATGCAGATGACATCACCCTAATGGCAGAAAGCAAAGAGGAACTGAAGAACCTTTTCATGAAGGGGAAAGAGAGAGTTAAAAAACTGGCTTACATTCAATATTCAAAAAACTAAGATCATGGCATTTGGCCCCATCACTTCATGGCAAATAGATGGGGAAACAATGGAAACAGTGACAGACTTTATTTCTTAGATTCCAAAATCACTGCAGATGGTGACTGCAGCCATGAAATTAAAAGATGCTTGCTCCTTGGAAGAAAACCTATGACCAACTTAGACAGCATATTAAAAAGCAGAGGCATTATTTTGCCAAAAAAGGTCCATCTAGCCAAAGCTAAGGTTTTTCCAGTAGTCACGTAAGGATGTGAGAGTTGAACCATACAGAAGGCTGAGTGCTGAAGAACTGATGCATTTGAACTGTGGTGCTGGAGAAGACTCTTAAAAGTCCTTTGGACTGCAAGGAGATCCAACTAGTCAATCCTAATGGACATCAACCCTGAATATTCATTGGAAGGACTGATGCTGAAGCTGAAGCTCCAATACTTTGGCCACCTGATATGGAGAGCCAACTCATTGGAAAAGGCCCTGATACTGGGAAAGATTGAAGGCAGGAGGAGAAGGGACAAAAGCGGATGAGATGGTTGATGGCATCACTGACTCAATGGACATGAGTTTGAGCAAGTTTCAGGAGATGGTGAAGGACAGGGAAGCCTGGCATACTGCAGTCCATGGGGTTGCAAAGAGTTGGACGTGACTGAACAGTTGACAACAACAATGATCTCTTTCACAAAATATGGTTCCTTACTACTGCTGAGTATGCCATGATTATCCTAGAATCCTAGGATATCCTAGAATAAAATTGAATGTTTTAATCCCCATCTGACAACTAAATTTGCTTTCATATACAAATCAATTCATCTTTAAAATCCAGACCTCTAACTTTTCTCATACAGTTTTCACAGAAGATTCCAATTTGTTAAGATTTACTGAAACTTCGTTTGGGCTTACAATTAAGTTCTTTACATAGTTTATCTCATTTATTTAGCAAAAACTATGAGATTCTCATCTTCACTTTAACAGATGAGGAAACAGGCTAAAAGATATCACATAATTTGGTTCAAAAAAAGAAACAGTGCATAGTAACATTCTGTTCTTCTTTTGCCTTAACTTCTTTAATAACTGCCGTAAATTTCTCAAACAGATTCCTGTGGAGGGGAGGAGAGTTCATACTTCATGCCTGGAGCACTACATTCTACATCATCAGCAATCAGAGAAATCAATATTTTCATAAAAGGAACAAAGTATTTCAAGACCAATTCTTAGCTCTTTACTTACCTTGTATGTGGCAATCATTGAATCTTTCTGAAATTTTGTTTTTCCTTCTTTGAAGCAATGCTCAATATATCTCCCTCCCTCCCTAGGTTATAGTTAATATTGAATAAGATAATAAATATGATAAGTGCTTTCTGAACCATATGCATGAGAAACATTTTAGTCAAGATAATTGATAAACACTTGTTGAATGAATGATTTCCAGGTGTACTGCTTTTATAAACTATTCCAAATCTTGCTTGAGGGTAGTCAGTTGAAGAAAAAGTAGGACTTGGAAAAAATGCAAAAGAATTCTAGATATAAATCTGGAATTAATTTCATGCCATTCACAATATTTTTTTTTCCACAATAGTTTTTTAAGCTCAGGATGTGACTAATGTCACTGAGGTGCTTTTCCTAAAAATATAATGAACCCTACCAGCCAGTCATAGATGCTACCATATTGCAAACTAAGAACAGTGGTCCCCAGAAAGAAGTAGAGAGTCATTGTTCTGAGAGCACTCACCAAGAAGCAGAGCTACAGAAGAAGTAAATGTTTATATCTGAGACTTAACAGACTGAGGCATTTTATTCACCATCTGTCACAAATAGAGACTGGTACTTTTAAGGTGCTAAATTATAAAAATTAGAATAGAGTTTTAAATGATAAACATATGACATGTTACCCAACTCAATGAACAGATAAGCAGCAAGAAAAAAGATAAGCATTGCCTAAAACAGGCAAGCTGTTTTGTTAAAAATCCTTGACAAATGGATAATTAAGATTGACTATTGACTACATTCATGAATTACTTTTTTATATCTCCTTTCCCACTGATTTGAATGAAGATATATTAGTAACTAGTTTCATAGGATATCTCTACAACCAGAAAGTTATCTAGTGTAAAACATTCTTAGATTTTCAGATGTTTTTATGTTACAGAAAATATATTAAAATAAGCAACTAAAATTGCTTATGATCTTCCTCTAAAGCAAATCATTAAGAACCACAGTTCCAAGTTTCCAGGAAATGCTTTGCAAGAGGAAATTCCATACCTGCAAACATCAGTTCTGAGACATCGGGTTTGACATGGAGACAGGTGAAAAGAGGCAAAGGACACTGTCCAGTATTGACTTTTTCCTTCAAACTACTCAAGGTAGTGTTCATTCTCTGTTCACAGAAGAAAGAAAAGGTTTTACATATATAAACTGTTACAGATAAGAAAAAAAATCTATGTAAAATAGTGCTTCCAATCAAGACCCTTAAAACTTTTATGATAAAAATTAGCCTTATTATTACCTAGAAATCTCTGATCCTGAAAAAAAATAAAAGCTCACTGGAAGTAATTATCCTCATTCTAAAAAACAGCCATGACTCTGGGGACCATGTTGACATTTGAACTGGAAAATGATTTGGCAGCAATGGAGCCTAGAAGGAATTTAGCCCCCAGATTCTCTGGCATAGGCTCCACCTGCCTACTTTATCTTCAGATAAAATATCACCCTATGATCATGTGTCAAATGTGTTTCTTCCATGTGATTCATTCCTTTTTTTCTGGCTTTTTCCAGGCAACCTCCATTCTTCCTCTGCCACTTAAATATTACTTTTATTCACTTCTTTATCTAAAAATATTGCTACTTGGGCAGAATGAGCAGTTGAGGATTAAAATGTGTAGCTTTCTAAAGAAAAAGAATACAAAAGTATTTACCTATCCATCCAAACTGACACATGGGGAGTTCCCTGGAAGTCCAGGGGTTAGGACTCCTCACTCAAACTGCTGAGAGTGTGGGTTCTATCTGTGGTTGGGGAACTAAGATCCCATAAGCCAAGCAGCACAGCCAATAACAACAACAACATATAGTTGACACATATAGCTAGAATAAATTAGTAGGCACAACTGTGGCGTGAAATGTAGAAGAGTTATATCTGCAGGGAGTAGGTACTCAGTGCATGTTTATAGGATAATGGGAGTCAACTGACTTTTACAAAAATGCATCACATTTTGTTTTATTTAAAAACATGATATACATTGTCTTCTTGTATTAAAAGGATTGTAGACTGAGACAGAGCTTACATTGTGAATTAGTGTTTCTCCTATTAACATCCCGAAGATATCAGTAAAGGTGACAGGTTGTCCAGAACTTTTTTTCCTCCATAAAGACTCAACATATCTTTTAATTTTCTGTGGTGTCAGAAGTAACAGAGGGTTGTGGCTGACATTTTTCATTAGCTCTTCGTTAATCTCTGCTGGCCCTTTCTCTGGAAAATCAGGGTGAGAATATAAGGTTGACATATACCTGTAAAGAAAATAAAAGATAATCAGTAAAGATAAAGGGCATCACATAGCAAGTAGTCTCCAAAGAAAGCAGGCATCTCTGCTATCACAAAAAGAAAGAATAACGGAAGTAGTTGATTAACTGATCTGATTGAAGATATTAACTCATTTAAGAAAAGAATGCATCATTCAGAAAATAGCCGGTCTACAATAGACGTAAAGGGGAGGTCTCAGAGGAAACACTGGACTTCCCTCACATAGTCCAGAGGAGAGAATGCCTACTGGGCCAACTCTCCACTCTCTATTCTCCAGGTATGGGCATCCCTATCTGACCATCAGACACTGATAACAGAACACATTGAGAGCCATGTGAATAAATGGACTTTTCTGGATATAATGGACTTCCCTGGTGGCTCAGACAATAAAGAACTTGCCTGTAATGCAGGAAACCTGGATTTAACCCCTGGGTCAGAAAGATCCCCTGGAGAAGGAAATGGCAAACCACTCCAGTACTCTTGCCTGGAGAAATCCATGGACAGAGGAGCCTGGTGGGCTATAATCTATGGGTTCCCAAAGAGTTGGTCATGACTGAGTGATTAACACTTCACTTTTATTTTTTCCTGTATATAATACTAGCCAAGCAATCTGATAATTTCACTTTCCATGGTGATTATCTATAGGTAGAGAATGTGCTATCCAGGCTATTGTGAATGCCTAATTCTCCTGATACATGTGGTTTTTGTTTTAATTGTCCATTGGCCAACGAGACAAAAATCCCAAGTCTTGCCAACTGTAAATGTCAGAATTTCTGAGCATACAAATCTAACGGTGAAATCCTAGAGAGAATAGTGCTGGCAGGTAAATGTTTTCTTGTGAAGATTCTGGCACCAGCCATTTGGCCACTTAAGGTGATGCTGGAAATCAACATATCTCTTAGTATTTGATACTGAGATGATAAATGAAGTTACAATCTTCCTGGAAACCAGTATCTTTACTACTGTAGTTCTCATACTAAATATTAATTATTAGTTTTCTTAACTGTCTCCCTTAAATAGTTGTGATCACCATCAGGGAAAACTTTACTTATTTATATCTGTTTTTATCTCAATAATTAGCCAATGCCTAGTATATGACAAGCATGGTGTTTTGAACTGTTGAACAGAAAGCACAAAAATAATGAAATATTCCACCACTCCATCCAACCGAAGAGAATATAGTAAATATATTTAAAACTCTTGTTTCCTTATATTCAAGTCAAATTGCCATCACAGTGATTTATCTTCCCTTCATGCAGGGGAGAAAACTAACTCTGGTATGTTCTAGGCCTGAGCAGGCTAATTGCTCCTAAGCTATTGTCTTGAAGACTTGTGATAGCTTAAAATAATTCTTCTATTTTAAAGATAAGCAGAGGATTGATGAATTTAAATAACATGTTCACAGTTCCCCAGTTAATAACAGAAGAACTCAGATTTAAATTTGTCCTCTCCCTTGATAGGTTTTATTTCTTAAAAAATCTTTAAAATGATTTCAGGTCTTAGAGACCAAATAATTCCCACTACACATTGAATTGAAATTTTTTGCTGGATTCAGAGTTAGAGGCAGACTGAGATTAACTATAACTTAACAAAAGGAGAGTGATTATAGACCAAACATGAAACATACGCTCTGCAAAAAAATTTAAAATTCTTAAAAGATCTTTATTACACAAACTGGATTCTTAACATTTCTCATAACATGCAATAGTATCACTGACTCATGGACATGAATCTGAGCAAAATCCAGGAGATAGTGAAGGGCAGGGGAACCTGGCATGCTGCAGTCCATGGGGTCACAAAGAGTCAGACACAACTTAGAGACTGAACACAAAAACAACAAAGATAAATCAAACAGGCTTACTCTGAACTCAAGCCTGGTATAATCAACAAATATCTTCTAAAAACATAGCTGATGTTGCTAGAAAGATGGAAAGTCCATTCATTTCTATAGCTACTCCAAGGTCTACTACATGATTCATCTATATGAACAATGATCCAATTCTGGACCACTTCATACTTTTCAATAAATGCACATATTGGTGTAATAATACTGGTTTACATTTAAAGATACAATAAAAATAGAACAATAAAAATTCTCTTTGAGTCTCTAAGTGATTAGTTCTGGAACTATTCATGTGTTTCATCCTTTATGATAACATTAAGAAATTATTTACTGGTTCTTACTTACTATCAAGAATAAGTTCTATATCCACGGACCGCTGGCTTGCCCTTTACTTATAAAAAATGTATATTATATAACTATGCATAGTTTGGATTTAGCCTTGAATTCTAGAAAACTTAAACCCAAGCCTATGTCTCAAGCCTCCTGAAGCTACAGGTTACAGCATGAATTTTTAATTTAATTTATAGTTATATATATACACACACACACATGCAACACACATATATTGAAACTTTTTTCCCACTTCTATATTGTATGAAATCCACTTTTACTTTATGTGTAAAGCTACATTAAATCATTTCCTTAATGAAGCAGGATTAAAAATAAGGAAAAGGAAACGAATCAAACACTTGATGTCAGTATAAATCAATTCAGCCACAGAATAATTTTTCAAAGGTAGGTGAAAAGGAAACAATATGATAATTCTGCTATTGGAAGTTGTTTTTAATAGTTCAGCAGAAAGACGCAATTATTCAAATCTCATTTACATTACTTAAGACTTCTCTATATTTACTTGGTCTTTAAATGAATCAATGTATGATTTTAACAAGCACCTTAGCCTCATAAATTTCCTCCAGAAAAATCTGGAGCCTCCGCTTTTCTTGTTCCTTCCTCCCAGTGTTAGCCATTGGATCTAGATTGAAAATCCTTCCTCTTAGATTAAAGAATTGCTCAAAATCTAGGACTCTGTGCCACGATTTCAGAGGCAGGTCTTTATCAAAGGTCAAACGTACATGGATGTCAGCTCAATTCTCTGTTTTTGCTCCACGTAGAATGGCTGCAGTCCATTTTCTCCTATCTAAAGGTTGAAGTTATCTCATTCACATGGGGAGTCTCTTTCCCCTTTCTTTCTTCCTCTCTCATGAGAAGGTTGGCTCAAGTATACAAGTCCCATAGAAAGACAGAAAGACCTAGAACACCTCAACCATTTGCTCTGGAGCTAATGTCCTCTGCTTGCTCAGTATTGATTAGCCCATTTCCCTTAGAATTAACAAGTGTGAATTGGATAGACATTTGATGACATCATTGCAGTGACATCTATGACTTGAATTTTTGCTTTGGTGATGGCTAAAAATGGAATAGAAGGCAACGGCCAATTTTCCTTAAATAACTTTTTTTTTTAACTTTTCTATTCACCTTTATGTTTTTCAACATATTTATATGATGGGACACCTCATTCTCTTCATATGAATGCATTTTAGGCTAAATACAAATTTAAAAACACAACTTAAAATTATTCCAGACAGCAAGGAATTCTCAGCTCAATTCCTGATGCCAAATCACAGAGTTGATGTTTTAAAACATTAGTGCCTGGTGCCTCAGGACCTTCCTAATCATAATCTTCAGGGATAAAGATTTAGAATTTCTGTGCTTAAAAAAGTTCCAGAAGTAATTCTCATATGCAACTAATGCTGCACATGTCTAACAAGGCCCTCAACACTGAAGCAAATATCCTGAAACCCTAGAGAAATTCTTACATTAATTTTCCCCAAAATGTAATTACTTATGTAAATCTTCATTTAGTCATTAAATATATGACAAGTGGGAGAGGTTCATTAGCATACAAAATAAGCATATTCCCCACCTCAAACAACATATTTTTTCTAACATACTCTTCATCTTTTAGTCTATCATTTCTTATGGGTCAATTTCTATTAAAATTGGCTCACTTTTCAATGTCCCACAAATTCTTCACACTGTTAAACTGAAAGTTTTCATTCTTGAATTCCATCTTATAGCTTCAAATCAGGTCTTATGGTCTATAGGCACAGAACAGCTCTTATTTTTCCTTTCAATGATAATGCCACACAAATACAGCAGTCAATATCCAATAGGCTAGCAATCCCACTACTGGGCAGATACCCGGAGAAAATCATAATTCCAAAAGTCATGGTTCACTGAAGCAGTATTCACAATAGCCAGGACATGGCAGTAACCTGGATGTTCATCAACAGAGGAATGAGTAAAGAAGATGAAGCATACATATACAACGGAATATTATTCAAACTATAAAAAGGAATGAAACTGGATCGTTTGTAGGGACATGGATGGACCTGGAGACTATCACACAGAGTGAAGTAAGTCAAAAGTATAGTATATTAATGCATATAGGCAGACTCTAAAAAGTTGGTATTGAACATCTTATTTGTAGACCAGAAATAAAGATATAGATGTAGAGAGTAAACATAGGGACACAAAGGGAGGGAAGAAAGGGTTGGGATAAATTGGGAGATTGGGGTTGACATACCTACATTATTGATATTATGCATAAAACTGATAACCAATGAGAACCTACTGTGTAGCACAGGAAACTCTACTCAATGCTCAGGGCTGACCTAAATAGGCAAGAAATCCAAGAAAAAAAGAGGGGATATATGTATACGAATAGGTGATTCACTTTGCTATACAGCAAAACTAATGCAACATTGTAAAGCAACTCTGCTCCAATAAAAATTAATTTATTAATTTAAAAAAGGAGAAAAAAATCCCCAGCCCTTTGATACTCCAAAGGAACAGCTGTGCTGAGGGAGAGCATTGTGTTCACCCAGGGAGAGAATGCAGGGTTCCTGCCACTCCTTCACGCAGGCCAGTCCTCCTGGTTGGCTAATGTTTCTATTTAATGAACAACAACCATCGTCCAAAAATAATTTCAGGAATAATTACTACAAAGGTAGCAGCAATTACAAGAGAAGCTTTTGTCTTACATAAAGTTCTCTTCTATGATCACAGAAAACATGATGGGAGGTCCAGCCTTCTCCAGAGAGTCCCGTATTACCTAACTTGTGCCAGGCAATGGTCATGTATCAGCAGAATATAAAAACTTACACAAGAGGGTAATTTGTTTTTCCAAGTCTCTCTGAATCCCTTCATTAGAACCGTCTACCTTCTCCCCTATACTTTTCAAAAGAAAATTGTTAATATGAATCATCCTGGCCACTTTTTCTTTTGTCTCAAGAAGTATGCCTTCTCCATGGTTGACAGTTTTTTATCTTGTCCCTATCCTGTCTCTGCCCAAACCTCTTTCTATCCGTGATCATCTGTTTCTTTATTCATCTATCCCTCTACACTATTTCCTTTACCTCAGACTTCTACAAAAACACTCTAGTCTCTTATATTCTGAAAACCAAACAAAAACATTTCCTGGGTCCTATATTCCTCTTCTTGAAATAGTAAATGGCTCCTACTGAGGTTCACATTCCCACCTTTTTTCCTTTCATATTGTATTCATTTCTTATTGGTAATTTCATGGTCAAAGGTGCCCTTCATTTACTTTATCTACTTTAATTTTTGCTAAAACCATGAAAACTCTAAACCCAGTTGTAAGTGAAGCTTCTCACAGATTTTTGCTCTATTAAAATACCCACTACTTGTGAAGCACTCTCCACCCTTAGATACTTTGCCTTGTCTATTAAGGTTTGCTTTCTTCTTCTTCTCCCCCTTTTTTTTTGGGGGGGGGGGTGCCCACTAACTTTTTGGATGTTTTGGAGATCTACAAATGAAATGACTGATGATAATAACTCAAGTGATAGAAGCTGGTGAAATTACCAAGGGAAGATGTATAAATATAATGGAACTAAAGGGAGGTCCTGGAGAAAAGTTCATTTTAAGGGGAAAAGTAGTAGAAGTAGAAAAGACAACAATGAAGAGAGAGCAATCAGAGAGGATGGTGGCGGGGTTGGGGGGGGAGCAAAATAGGTGGGATCTGAAAGAGTGACAATTCAATGTATGAAATGTCTCAATTCCCAACCTCATCCTCCCAGATCCCCTGCAAAAGTCAAGGAAAATAACTTCAAAAGACACCATTATATTTGGAAATGATGTGGTCTCCAGGTAAAAAAGGATTGTAAGAATTTTAGGGGTGCATGCACGTGCATGCTCAGTTACTTTATTCATGTCTGACTCTGAGACCCTATGGACTGCAGCCCACCAGGCTCCTCTGTCCGTGGGATTCTCCAGGCAAGAATACCGGAGTGGGTTGCCACGCCCTTCTCCGGGGAATCTTCCCACCCTAGGGATCGAACCCACATCTCCTGTGCCTCCTCCACTGCAGATAGATTCTTTACCTATTGAGCCATCTGGGAAGCCCTTAGGAGTACACAACCTTTAAGGAGACAGAACAAATAAAAGAAGGCTAATCTGAGGAAATCAGACACTGATGGATAGAGCAGAAATGTTGTATGTATAAAACAGTTACCTACAACATTTAAATGATTGGGCTGTAATATTTAAAATTCCCTTGATTATTTTTTTTCAGAACCCTGACAGAGGATTTTAGATGTGTCCCTAAATTTATAACCAAAGCAATAACTGCAGCTCTAATTAAGCCCAAATATACACCATTACACCCTGCAAATAACACTGAAGGTTTGGTCTTTCTCTATTAGATGAGTTTAAGAAGACAAGTTTCTTGCAATGTATTAGTCAGTGCTGGACCACAGGGATCTAAAAAAAATAATGAATAGATAAAGAAAATTATCTGAAGAGTAATAATAAAATGCTTGAGTAGGTGAAGTTAATCTAAGGGTCTAAATTTTTCCGTCATATTCATATTACTCATTAAACAGGCAAGTGCCTGCTCTTTCCTTCAAGGGAAGGAATAATGATGGGCTACACCCTTCTTTCAAAAGAGATAAATCATGTTGAGGGGACAGACAAAATAGATGGCAATCATGGTTCTAGGTTCCTGTTTTTCAGCTACAGAATCTGGTTCAAAATATTTAAGAAACTATAGATTCTTTAAGTGTGACTCTCTAGGTAGAATAGATAGCTGTACAAGAGAAGGTTACAGTTGAGTTGAAAGAATCCAGAATAGGGGATGGAAACCCTTAGTTTCTATGTTGGCTCTGCTATGATTTGGACAAATCACTTGACTTCTGAGTCATATTTTCTTTGCTTGAAAAACGAAGAAGCTCATAGCCAACTCATGGGGTGAGAAGATACAGAAATTTTAAAATACAGACATACATAATATATATTATTACATATATATTGTAATTATATAATATATACTTATATAATACTTATGTTATATAATTACATACAATACAATATTATATAAGATAAGTTTTACCACAGGCTGAATGACTAAAAGGCCTTGTAAACCATTCTGTAATAGGTGATACTTTTATTTGGGACAGCTAAGCAAGACACTTGATTTTCAATGTGCTTGTGTGAGGTGAGCAAACCAAAAGGTGCAAAGTATCATCTTTGAGAATGTTTTACGAATATATTTTTGAAAAGGCAGACCTACAGTATACAAATATTTACAAATATTATACATACTGATGCCTTAACTCTATCCAAATTTAGCTGAACTTAGATACATTTAAAGGATTAATTTCATAATTAGTCAGATATAAATCACTGAAATTTATTGCATATATTCATTCAAAAGTTGTTTTCCTTCTTTTGTATACTAAAGTATCTTGCATTTCACTCTATTTGCCCTAAAGAAGAAAATGAATACCTAGTGAATCATGTAGACTTAGACATCATCACTGCAAGATTACAAATCAGTAAATTATAGGAAGATTAAATTAATTATGGGTGGAGTATGTTATTCCACTTATGAGATATTTCTATAGAATTATTTCAATTGATCTATTTTTTGTTTTATGTTTAACTATTACATTTTAAGTCACAAATGGATTTAAAGGGAGAAACGTATGATGAGAGTCATCAATAGGTATGAATTTGCCTTAAAAATATTTTTAAGAAACAAATTTCTGCATCAAGCTGGAATGTTTCAGTAATTGGAAATTAATGTCAACTTTTAAAACACTCTCTTCTGGTTCCAGGTAGATAAATGCTAAGCATTTAGGATGATAAACCCAAGATGTAAAATGCATACTAACCATGTGGATCCAGAAAGACCAGCAATGTAGGTAGCACAGTCCAGAATCCCCGACTCATACAGAGCCTTCATCACACCAGAGAATCCTACCATGGCTCGGAATCCCCCACCGGAGCCCAGGATGGCCACCACGGGTACCTGTAATGATGAAACACAGGCTCATTTATCAAATAAAACCATAAAATGGGTCCTTCTCATTTCCATTTTGATATGTCCCACATTTGGCAATAAGGAATTATAAGGTCACTCATTTTCATATTATCTAACTGTTAAAAATAAAATAGTGCTTAAGAAAATCAAGAATTAATGTCTGTTAGAAAGCAGACATTATTAAAACAGTCAACTAACACTTTTGAAAACAATAATAATAGCAACAGCAGTCCTTTATATTTGCTTGACTCTTTGCAGATTGGGGCTTGCTTGTGGGTGTACTTTTTGTTTTAACTGGTCCTTTCAAAATTGAGCAAAAACTGTATTTGGGCATTTTGCAGATGGAAGTTCTGAAAGGATGCTATACTTATATAAGATCTATTAGCTGGAAATCTGTAGTTGAGTAAGCACCTTGCCTTCTTGGTCCATAAGTCTTAGCGATCCTTTATGCTGACCTACTTCAAAAAATATGCTATTATTTAAGCCATCAAGAAGAACATAATCATCTTAAAGACATATAAAATTTATTTCTTCTTTCTTTAATTCACTCATCAATCTGATTAAGTGGCCTTTGTGTTTCAGGCATCCCCACAGTGGATCTGGGGAATACAGTTAATTTAAGTGAGGCAGAAATGTAACAGTCATTACAACAACAACAACAACAAAAGGAACAGATGACATTCACTGAGCTCTTATTATCTGGTTGGAATTGTTCTCAATATTTTATAGACATTGCCTTATGTAATCCTCAGGAAATCCCTATGAGAGTTTCATTTTACAAGTGAGGAAATCCAGGCCTTGAAAACTTGTGTAGAGTGTCATGCAACCAGTAAGTAGCAGCGTTGAGTCAAGAGTCACACCCTCGGCCCTGGTAGCATGTCTTATCAAAGTCAAGTGCTACAGGTTGGCAGCACATCAGGTCCAGAAGGTATGGTCAGTTCCAATCAGAAGGATTGGAGTGGTGGAGAAAGCTTCACAGCCAAAGAAACCTGAGCTTGATGTTAAAGATGCAAAAGTATTCCTTAGGGAGGTATAAAGACAAGGGAGAAGGCTGTTCTGGGGAATGGGAACAGCATAGGCCAATGAAGAGTACTTGCAGTGAAACAGAGAGGCATAGACTGTAACATGACTGAAATGCAAGTGTGTTTCTTTGGAAAACTTGTGTAGAGTCATGCAACCAGTAAGTAGCACAGTTGAGTCAAGAGCTGTACCCTCGGCCCTGGTAGCATGCCTTACCTCACGTGTGCATAGCTTTCAGGGGACCCACAAAGTCAAAAGTCTTTTCACAATAACAAGAAGATCTTACCTTCCTTTTTTCATTCTCATTTTCTCATGAATGGAAAATGGAGTTTTCCAGAGACTATATGATATTAGATATAGCAACAGTTTGAATTTAAAAATATATTGTAAAGTAATTAGCCTCCAACTAATAAAAATAAATTAAAAAAAAAACTTATGAGAATAACTTGCATTGAGTTTCAAGCACTTAAATCCTAATGCTTGGGTGTTCACTCACCAATGGGATAAATACAGATATTCGTGACATCATTATTTGAGAACTAAAAGGACCAAAAAGGTTATAGAATTCTTACATATAGAAAGGGAAGTCTACAGAGGTTAGGTCTTACTGGAGGTAGAACAGTGAATGGCAACACAACCAGAACTGATTTCCTAATCCGGGGCTCTTCTGCAGTACTTGGTGACTATCAAATTTCAAGCCAACTGAAGCCCTCATTCATGAAAACACAGTGCAATGAAGCAACTGAAATGGCTTTGAACCTGTGTATATTTAGATGAACAGAATGCTCTGAAACATAGTATTAAATTGTAAATCAAGTAAAATATATAAGTTCTGAAAAACTTCTATGGAGAGGGATGAAAGCTAAAATAAGAAACTAAAGTGGGTTATAAAGTGGGTGAAAGGAGTATAATACAGTATTAAGAGTAGTTGTAAGGATGCCAGATTAGAAATTAGGAGAAGTGATTTGAGTTAGGCCTTGAATGAAAGGCTGAGTTTATAGGTACTATAATAATAATGATAATAATAAACCATTTACTGTTACTATGTGCAAAACACTAGATCTAAGGTCAGGTTAAGATAGCCACAAATAAGAAAAGCTATGTGATTCTGAGATGCAAAGATCAGTCTTAGTAGTAGGACTATACTAGGGAGCTACAAAAAAAAGATTATGAAAGACTTTAAAGGGAAAAAAATATCAGGGTTGATATTGTAGAAGGAGGTTTTTAAGTCTGTGGGGGTTTTTAAGTCTGTTGATTTGGTTATTTGCAACACTGTGTTATTGAAAATAATGTTAAGCCCAATACAAATAAGGTAGTTCAGAGTAAAAGTAACAGGTAACACTATTTCATTTCAACATAGAATACAAAACCTACAATATTATTCAAACAGAAATTTCATAAGAGAAGTTGGAAAGTTGAATGTAAGACTTCTTTAATCCTAAGAAAACAATTCCCCAGATGTCCTTCTTCTCATGCCAGGAGCCCAACACATACTTATGGATGACAATCTTACGTTAGGAATTTTCTGAAAACAGCCACTTATTAAACTGGGATTCATGTAACTCAATTTTCATCACTGCTTTACAGTAACCCTAAAGAGGTTTTCAGGTCAGAAATTTGGATTGCTATCAGTTGAAAGGAAAGGCCATATTATTTGCATATAAAAATTAAATAATGAAGTAATTGAACTGTACAGAATTTACAACCTTATTTATTGCACATGAATTACTATGTTTTTGTGCATCATTTAATTTTTGCAATTCTATGAGATATGTCTTATTGCCATTTTATTTATTATTTATTTATTTATTTTACTTTACAATATTGTATTGGTTTTGCCATACATTGACTTGAATCTGCCATGGGTGTACATGTGTTCCCCATCCTGAACCCCCCTCCCACCTCCCTCCCCATCCCATCCCTCTGGGTCATCCCAGTGCACCAGACCCGAGCACCCTGTCTCATGCATCGAACCTGGACTGGCAATTTGTTTCACATATGATATTTTACAAGTTTCAATGCTATTCTCCCATATCATCCCATCCTCGCCCTCTCCCAGAGTCCAAAAGACTGTTCAATACATCTGTGTCTCTTTTGCTGTCTCGCATACAGGGTTATTGTTACCATCTTTCTAAATTCCATATATATGTGTTAGTATACTGTATTGGTGTTTTTCTTTCTGGCTTACTTCACTCTGTATAATAGGCTCCAGTTTCATCCACCTCATTAGAACTGATTCAAATGTATTTTTAATGGCTGAGTAATATTCCACTGTGTATTTGTACCACAGCTTTCTTATCCATTCATCTGCTGATGGACATCTAGGATGCTTCCACATCCTGGCTATTATAAACAGTGCTGCAATGAACATTGGGGTACAAGGCATTGAAACACAAGAAACATCACTTGTCCACTGTCATAAAGCCAGAAAGTGGTGTCCTGTGAATTTAAAGCTGGGTTTGTCAGATTCCAAAGTTTTAAATTCACTGTGCTCCACTCGGAAAGATTCCCCCGTAACTACAGCGACCTTAGCAAAGGAAACCCTCTTTGAAAAACATAACATTTGGAGGTAGGATTAATAAAATTTTTGCCACTGGTAACATTCTGGACCCTATAAGTCATACAGAATATGCATTTTTAAAATATAAAATTAAAATTTTTATTAACTATAAAAAGAAATAATATTTAGACTTCTGAAGAAAATTTATTTCATTTAATCTTGTGTGTGTGTGTGTTCAGTTGTGTCTGACTCTTTACAACCCATGGACTGTAGCCCACCAGGCTTCTCTGTCCATGAAATTCTCCAGGCAAGAATACTGGAGTGGGTTGCCGTTTCCTACTCCAGGAGATCTTCCTGATCCAAATATCAAACTTGTGTCTCTTTTAACTCCTGCACTGGCAACCGGATTCTTTACCAACTGCGCCACCTAGGAAACCTCCTCAAAAGGAGATTATTATTATTTTCATGTCTCAAATGAGGAGGTATTTAAGTGCACACATTATACCATATCTGCATCCATATTGCTGACAATCAGAATGTGAGATGCGGAGTCATGGACACATAACTCATGCTCTTTCCTTTTCCCCATTACTCAAAAAGAAGAGAGTAATCCTTGTTGAGAGAAACCATTTGGTATTTAGCTAAATTACATTTTTTTTTTTTTTGCCATGGATCATTGCTGCTGGGATCTTCCTGACCAGGGATTGAACCTGCACCCTCAGCAGTGAAAGCACAGTCCACCAGGGAATTCCCTAAGTCACATTTCAGATTTAGGCATCACTTCATACGCCAGCACAATTTTATGTAATGAATAAAGACTAACTTTGGATGTTTCCATAGTGGTAGTCATTCTGAAATAACTTACAAAGAATAATGGGGGACTTATAAGGTGCAGATGTTAGTCCTGGCTCTAAGTCTAAAAAAATGAAACAAATAAAAGTTGCTGTGAAATTTTAGATTATATTTAGACTTAATTGCACCAATATTTGTGTATAAATGATATCAATGAATATTTCTCATACTTCTGTCATACGATTACAGGAAATGAATTTTATTTACCAAAAACCATGTGTTTTGATTAAATTATCCTCATGCATGGGCTTGCGGATATTATTAATTTCCTCCTTTGCAAAATAAAATTTGAAAATGCTCAAGGATTTTTTTTTATTTTATGTTTTAATAGATTTTAAGTTCCAACAATTATATAAGACTTTTGCCTTCTTGGCTCCTGTATTAGACAGAGTTCTCCAAAGAAATGGAACCAGTAGGTAGGTAGGTAGGTAGGAAGGTAATCTATCTATCTATGTATGAAAGTGACTCATGCAATTATGAAGAATGACAAGTCCAGATTTGCAGTTGTAGTCCAAATGCCAATAGGTAAGGAACCAAGAGAGCTGATGACTCAGGTGAGGCCCGAGTCAGTTGGAGAATTCTCTCTTGCTTGGTAAGGTTGATCCTTTCGTTCTAGTTAGACCTTCAACTGATTAGGTGGGGCCCACCCACATTATAGATGACAACTTGATTATTCAAATTTCACTGATTTAAATATCAATCAAGGGACTTCCCTGGTGGTCCAATGGCTAAGACTTCATGTTCCCAATGCAGGGGGCTCAGGTTTGATTCCTGATCAGGGAACTAGTTCCCACATGCTGTGACCGAGAATTCTTACACAGCAACTAAAGATTCCGTGTGCTACAAGTAATACCTGGGCAGCCAAATAAATAAATAAATACTAATCAAATAAAAAGCATCCTCCACACTGATGAAAATTGACTATCACAAGTCTACCCCTTCTTAACTTAGCAGCCATATGCATCCCTTTAACCATACTTAAATCTCCAAGTAAGGGACTTCCCTGGTGGCTCAGACGGTAAAGTGTCTGCCTACAGTGCAGGAGACCCGGGTTCAATCCCTGGGTCAGGAAGATCTCCTGGAGAAGGAAATGGCAACCCATTCCAGTATTCTTGCCTGGAAACTCCCATGGGTGGAGGAGCCTGGCTGGCTAAGTCCATGGGGTCACAAAGAGTCAGACACGACTGACTGAGTGACTTCACTTTCACTTCAATCTCCAAATAAAGACAACAAGGTCACACTCCTAGCTAACATGACACGGATATCCTGTGTGCAACTGGAAATGCACTAATCCTTTCCCCAGAAAAGAATGCAAAGTCCTTAAATATGCTTATTCTTCTCTTTGATACCTCATAACTTAAATATGAATCTGTTTTTGTAATTCTGTGTGTGCATGCACGCACACACACACATTCATAATAAATTAAGGGAGAAATATTCATGGCAAATACAATCTTATTTCAGTCATCTGGTAATAGCTGGTATTTATAACTACCTCCTATCACTATCCATTCTGTATTTTCTTTGCTTTCAACTCGCACCTCAGCTGGTCGGTGATCTAACCTTCATTTCTGAAAGTTCTGGGTCATTAGCAGTCCTTCCTGGATTGGGTTCTTAGAGTTTTCCATTGATGTAACTCAGGGCATGGTAATATTAACAGACAGACACCACAGAGGATCTCTTGTATCTCAGATATACTCTTCCTTACCACATCATAGAGTAATCCAATTCCTCTTTAATAGTCAGGAATCAATCACCCCCACCAGGATAGTAGTTCCCTTCTTTACCTGCTGAGTAAAGAGGAGCCCAAAAAGGTCAGGGGGCAGTCTTAAATTATAGTTCAGTGGAATCATTGTTGCACTTTCGGTGGAAGCATTCCTTCCTCAGAATTAAGACCTCTAAGTCAGAAGAGTATAAGGTCATGCAGACAGAAAACAAATATTTTGCTAGTGGATCACTAGGGGTAATAGTGAGTGGAACCACTTCCACTCTTGCAGTCGTGAATCCTGGGGATAAATAGCACCAATTTTGGATGCTGGTTCAGAGGATTTAAATCTCCCAGAAAACGATATTCCAGGTCTGCAAGGTATTGCCACTGAGCTGGCACTATAACTGAGTCTTCAAAGGGTATTCTACCATTCCATCAAACTAGCTACTTCGTGATGGTGGGGAAGATGGTAAGGCAGGTAAAGCCCGTGACATGGCTCATCGCCATACTTCATCTGCTGTGAGATGATTTCCTTGATCAGAAGCAACACTGTATAGAATATTGTGACACTAAATAAGGCATTTTGTATGTCTACAGATGGTAGTTTTGGCAAAATTCTTGAGTGCAGGGAAGGCAAATTTGAATCCAGAATAAGTGTTTATTCAGGTAAACACAAAACATTGCCCCTTCCATGATGGCAACAGTCTGGTGTAATCCATCTGCCACTGATGACCCATAGCAATGATGCCATGCTGGGGACTGAGTTGGTCTCTGCTGCTGGCTGACTGAGCACTTGCTTAGCAGCTGCTGTAGCCAGTTCAGCCTTGGCAGATGGACACCCACACTGCTGAATCCAAGCATAACCTCCATCCCTGCCATGATGGCCACTTTTTTCATGATCCTATTGGGTGGTGAATGGGGAGACTTGTGAAAGAAACTGACTGGTATCCACAGAACAGTTCATCTTATATACTTCATTATTAAAATCCTTCTCTGCTAAGGCCACTCTCTGGTGGGCATAGACCTAGGACACAGCTTTTTTCCATCCATTCAGAAAGATCAATTTATATACCTCTGTACAATCTTTTCCTTTTTTGTCATCTGTTTTCTAATTCTGTTCTTTTAAAGTCACTAACCAAGCAGCCCAACCATTGGCCACAGGCCATGTATCAGTATATAATTTCATGTCTGGCCATTTCCCCAACCAAGCAAAATGAAAGACTCGGTGCACTCTTATAACTCTGCCCTCTGGGAAGATTTCCCTGCACAACTTTCCTTCAAGGGTATCCCAGAAAGGGGCTGGGGTCCTGCAGCTATCCTCTTTCAGGTGGTACCGAAATACTATGCAAAATCGCCTGTAACAAGAAACAAGTGTTCTCTCCTCTTGTCAACTGACTGTAGGTATCTCCCCCATGAGGATCTGGATGCAGGACAGGAAAGAGAAGTTAGGGTAACAAAAGTGGGACACATGGGCATTTGGGCCACTTCTTCATGGAATTTATGTGTATCTTCAGGGCCTGGTCAGCCTGAGTTCATATATAACACTTGTATAGTATGATGGAGTGCATCTGTGTACACCCAACTTTATGGCTCGGTGGGTCAGATAACATGATGGTCAGCTGAGGTCACGTGATAACTCGGTCACTCATAGTTAAGCATGCAATCTCTACTAAGTCCCAGTAAGCAGGCCAAAAGCTACTTTTCCAAAGGATAGTAGTTAGTCAAAGAGGATGGCAAGGTCTTGTACCCAAGGTGCCTGTGCTGCAAATCACCTACAAGTACCTACCCCAGCAGGCAAAGAGCAGTCCTATCTGCCACATACACTTCAAGCAGCAACAGATCTGAATGGTCATATGGCCCCCGGGGCAGAGCAGCTCACAACTTAACTGAGTCTTATTGCAGAGCCTTCTCTAGTTTTGGACCCCATTCAAAACTAGCTAAGGGGAGTTCCAACTGATTGTCCAACCACGTTTATGACTAAAGGAAATAAGAATTGACACAGGGAAGTGCTATTGTCATAAGGAAGGTGGAAGCAAGAGGAAGAATATTATTAATGAGGAAATAGACTAAACAAAGAAATAAAAATTCTTATTGACAAACCAAGGTTGATTTTTATTACCTCCTTCTTTGAAACTATTTGGCTTTTTCTCCCCCTCTGTCACTAGACATTCTCTTCTTTCTCTAGTTTTTCACTTAATTTATCTGACAAACAAGTAGAGAATAGTATTCTAGATAATAGTATATATTATTTAAGAACTACTTATACTCCTATTTTCATACAAAGTTATCTATCTGTATATCCCTTATATTCTGCCTTGAGAAGAAACATTTCCTTCTTTATTCGTCTATGAAAGTTGAAGCAAAATTTCCTTCTCTCATTTCCCTATTTTAATTTCAAATCTGGGTCCCCTAACCAGTTCTTGCTCTCTGTATAGTCAGTTTTGTGGGGACATGAAAACTGTTAAGTAGCATTACTCTTCAAATAAGAGACTCTAATCTGGAAACGTCATCTGATTAAAAGCTATTTTGGAACAAGAACATTTAAAAGAACTGGCCTTTAAATAATCCAAATATGACCAAAATTCCCACACACAAAGTGTCACAGATCTTACTCACAG
The DNA here is from genome assembly GCF_019320065.1 of Cervus canadensis. Classification (NCBI taxonomy): domain Eukaryota; kingdom Metazoa; phylum Chordata; class Mammalia; order Artiodactyla; family Cervidae; genus Cervus; species Cervus canadensis. The sequence continues at coordinate 12,349,347 of NC_057398.1, forward strand.
GAAAGACCTCAGCCCTTTTTATTTATGGAGGAATTATATTCATCAGAGACACTGTTCCAACAACAAGCTTGCTTATCAGATTTTAATTCCACAAAAACAAAGTTGAAAGAGAAAGGGATGATTTGAAGAAATTACTTTTGTGGGATACATAGAGCTTGGAGAAATGGCAGTTGATCGCAAAGGCTGCGAACACGAGAGCATTTCAAACCACTTCAGTCTGGGCAAAGAGTTAGGCTCTTTAGAAACTTTTCACCCAAATGACTAAAATCAATACATTTTAGAACTTTTTATTATCAAGAATAATTTTTTTTTTAAGTCTGAGTGCTGAGAAGAAACTCTTGGGTTACTCGAAATGTTAACTATTTGATTTATTCAAGTGGCTCAGATGTTAAAGAATCCACCTGCAATGCAGGTTTGATCCCTGGGTTGGGAAGATCCCCTGGAGGAGGGCATGGCAACCCACTCCGGTATTCTTCCTGGAGAATCTCCACGGACAGATGAGCCCGGCGGGCTACAGTCCATGGACTCGCAGAGTCAGACACGACTGAATGACTAGACACAGCATTATCCAAGCAGGAAAGCTAAGGTTTTATTGAATTTGACATTGCCCTGGGGTGTTATATAACAGCAATACCCACATATTGGTTTAATAGCTACTATTGTATTAAGTGCTACTATAGTAGTAAGTAACCAAGATGTGCCTTACACATTATTTGGCCTGCTTTACAAGCCTTTATACTCATCCTTTTAGTTGAATAAGAGACATTGTCTCTATTTTACAAGTGAAACACAGGGAAGAAGCAAGGGACCCAAATTCCTTCTGCAAAATTCATTCTACATTTTAAGTCAACATTGCTGTCCTAAACTGGATGCTGCAAAATATTTGTTGAAAACTGGGAACAAGACAGGCACCATCTCTGCATATTGAGTAGGACTGTTCCATCTTAGACAAACTGCTATAGCAGTCTGCTCCTTTTACCTTCAGGAGGCCAACTAGCCAGTACTGAATCGAAGGTGAAGATCTTGGCAGGGAGCAAGGGAAATGGGAACTTAAGAGGCCCTTGGCCCAGGAGAAACACAAAATAGGAAAATGATACTTGTGTTATGGGAATGGGTGGTGCTGAATACATCTAAGTGGATGATTTCTGCCAAGAGAAAAAAGTCTTAACCAAAACATCAAAAGTTTTAATTCTAGGAATGACTACTAAAAACATGAGTTTAATATTTTTGAAGACTAGCCCAGAGAGAAGCATAATTACCTCATTCTCCATCTGCTGCAGAAAAGTCAATATGTATGAATAGTAGGCCAAATTTCATTTTCCCAGAAAGACTCCTTTTCACAACAGGAGTGCCTAGGAGATGAGGCAGCAACTTTCCTTTTGAAAAGGAAAACCTATGACCAAAGGCCACTGGACTTTTGTGGCAATGTGCCCCACAGACTTTCAATTCAACCCTTCAAACTGTGATCTTTTCATCCAAACCTGTCTCCTCCCCAGTGTGTGTTAGTCACGCAGTCGTGTCTGACTCTTTGTAAGAGTCAGACTGTACCTCTGTCCATGGGATTCTCCAGGCAAGAATACTGGAGTAGGTTGCCATTCCCTTCTCCAGGGGATCTTCCCAACCCAAGCATTGAACCCGCACCTCCTGAAGCTCCTGCCTCAGAAGGCGGGTTCTTTACCACTAGCACCACCTGAGAAACCCCCTCCTCCCCAATAACCTGATCAAATAGTCCTCAGCTACGAGCCCCTGCTCTCTCTCTCTGGTGAACCCATCCCCTGGCTGAAATGCCAAACCACGGCCTACATGTGTGCCCTGACTCTTACTGTTCCTGATGAATTTGAGGTTCTTGATGTCTCATTGTGAAAGAAATCAGTGAGGTACAAATTGATAGGTAGGAAGTGGATTTATTTAGAGAAAAACACACTCCACCAAGTATGAGCCATCTCAGAAAGCTAGGGAGCACTGAAAAATAGTGTGGTTAGTTTTAACGGGCCAGGTAATTTCATAGGCGAATCAGTGGGGGGATTATTCCAATTATCTGGAGGAAGGGGCAGAGATTTCCAGCAGTGATGCCACGGCCCACTTTCTGGCCTTTGATGGTTAGCCTCAGAACTGTCACGGCGCTGGTGGGCATGCCATTTAGTTAACTATTACGACGAGCGTACGATAAGGCTCAAGGTCCACTGGAAGTCGAATATTTGACCACCTTGGACCTAGTTGGTTCTTTTTTTTGTCGTATCTTATGGCTATGTCATTCTTTTAAAGGCTGTGCCTTGCCCCCTTCCTTCCTGTTTTCATTACAACACCAGATTTACTGAGGGTCTACTGCAAGCTATAGGAGCTGAGCTGGTGCTGGGAATATAAAGGTGAGTAACACAGACACTGCTGTACTCGTCATGAAAATTATATTCTAACAGAAAAAAAAACAGACATTAAATGAATATAGTATTTTAAAAGTTTGATTGAGGGAAATTCAGAGAAGATAATGTACATATCTGCGCTATAAAAGAACATGACTGAGAGACCTAACTTGGACCCAGGGGGAGAGAGAGAAGGATGGAGGAGCGAATGATGAAGACTGCTTGAGTAACACATGTTCCGATACAAGACTGAGAGGCTGTAAGTTCACTGAAAAGGGGGTGGGTGGAGGAAGGGGGGATGGGGGAGGCAAAGGCAGACAGAAGCAACAATGTGCACACAAGAAATGCGAACTGGGAAAGGGTTCTGCCGAGATCTGGAACCAAGAGATAATCGGTGGAGGGGGTGGAGGCGATTTGGGATGAACTAGGAACACATGGGTGTCTTAACCACCAAATCAGCAGGGAAGTCCACACTTTGCTGTACACTTTACTTCCCAAGTGGTGATGATGGTAAAGAACCCGCCTGCCAGTGCAGGAGACATAAGAGACACAGGTTAGATCCCTGGATTGGGAAGATCTCCTGGAGGAAGGCACAGCAACCCACTCTAGGATTCTTGCCTGGGAAATCCCATGGACGGAGGAGCTCAGTGAGCTACAGTTCACAAGGGTCACAAAGAGTTGGACACGACTGAAGTGACTTCGCACGCACAGCAACACATGAAGCTGGAAAGATGCTTTGAGGCCAGTCCTAAGAGCAGGGGAAGGATTTTAAGCTTGAGTTTGGTAAAATCAGATTTGTGTTTTGGGAAGATCATTCAGATTTCGGTGTGAACAAAAAATGGAAAGGAGGAGGACAAGCATCAGTAGAACTGTAAGGAGGAGAGGATTTGATGTTTGGATTCAGATTTGCTGAGTGTGAGATGTGAGGAATACAAATGAGTGAATCAGAAAAAGGAGATACCGATATTCAGGTCTGAAGACCACAAAGGAGGTTCTAAGTCACTGAGAAACGTGAAGGTTCTTAGCCCAAAGGTTTTGTTGGGTGACGCGTGGAAGAGAGAGAAAATTCTTAAGAGTGCAGAATGCAGAGAAAAAGGGCTTGGGGCTGAGCATCGAACAACTCATAATTAAATAATGCACAGAGAAAGAAGATCTGGTAAAGGGAACCAAATAGGCATGATGAAAATAAAGAGAAGATAGCAGACATACAGATGCCAAGGGAGAGAAAGGGGGAGAACACTTGGGAGATTGGTAATGACACACAGACCCTATTGATATTACGGATAAAATAGGTAACTAATGAGAACCTACTGAATGGAACCAGGGTCTCCTGCATTGCAGGCAGATTCTTGAGCCACCAGGGAAGCCCAAATAGCAGAGGGAACTCTACTTAATGCACTGTGGTGACCTGGATGGGGAGGAAGCCTGAAAGGGAGAGGATATACGGTACGTATATGGCTGGTTCATTTCGCTGGACAGTAGAAACTTACACAACATTGTAAAGTGACTATACTCTGATAAAAACTAATTTTTAAAAAAGAGAGACGATGGTAAGTGAAGGAGAGGGAATGCTTCAAATAGCAGAAAACCTGAGTCATTTGCAGCTATAGAATTAGGTTTAAGACAGAGCCAGAAGATCCTTTTGCACCAAAGATCCTTTGGTCCTGGGGACTAGTGGAGTCACTGCAGTAGAGTCCTGAGGGCAGAAGCCTGAGGGAAGCAAGAAAGGAGAATGAGATTGTGTAGGAAACTGTGGAAAAGTTTGTGAAGATAAGGAGAGAAGCAGAGCGGAAAAGAGAAGGGAACGTCCATTCCAGGGGGATTTTTCTGGTTCTGTTTTTTTTTTTTTTTTCTAAATGTATCAGAGTTTAGAGCATAGGTGTGTTTTTATAGGAAAAGTTCATGCAGAGGTTGAGGCCAACAATAGAGGTGGAGAGGGGCGCTGGGAAAACTGGAAAGTTGCTATGTTGGGGTTCCTAATCAGGGTTTGCAATCCTATCTGTGGTGTGACGCGACTGAATTGGAGAGAAAAGGCATGAACTGAACTCAGAGGGAAGTGGCAAAGGCTAAGCCCGGGCTATGGAATATGTCAATCCTCTGGCAAGAAATGAAAGATCTGTCATCTCATGACTTTCATTTCCCAGATTAGCAGGCCAGTCTATCCGTTGTGAGGGAGCCAGAGGGTGGGTCAGCAGCTGGGAATGAGAAACATTCTTATTCCATTTGCAAATAAATGGAAAGCAACTAGGTGAGGAAGCACCTAGATAGCCAGAAAGAGTCTCCCAAATGAAGCTGGTAGCCATAAATTAACAGAGGTACCCATTTCCATCACTTTTTACCTGCTTAAATGTCTTCCTCCCCAGCGAGGCTTTAAACCTCACTAAGGAAAGTGACTGTTTGGTATTAACCATTTCAGCTTTGTTCACCTTCAGTTCCTAGCACAATGTCTCAACAAATGACAAATGGCAGAAATGAAAAATAACTTGAAATATCATTTCTCTGCTCCAAGGATATAACAGTGCCAGCCAAGGATGGGGACAAAAAGAAGGTGTAGAACTGCTGATGAAAGGATTATTGTAGAAAGCAAAATCATAAAGACATCCCAAGAAGCCAGAAACTTCTGAGTAATATGTAGTCAAGGATGTGTCTTCAAGGATTTATTGACTGAGACAATGAAAAGTGAAAAAAGTGAAGTCGCTCAGTTGTGTCCAACTCTTTGTGACCCCATGGACTATGGCCTACTAGGCTCCTCCGTCTGCAGGATTTTCCAGGCAAGAATGCTGAAGTGGGTTGCTATTTCCTTCTCCAGGGGAATCTTCCTGACCCAGGGATTGAACCCAGGCCTCCCGCATTGTAGGCAGACGCTTTACCGTCTGAGCCACCAGGGAAGTCACGTTAACTGAGACAACAGTCAACCACAATATGAAGGACTGAGAGAAGTCCCTCATTTTTTCTTAAATAGAAACATCCATGGAAGTTTTGCTCCTCCTCCACGCTTCCTTTTAGCAAAAACTCCCCATCAGCAACATCTTATCTTATAGTTTGCGCCTATCATACAAAGCCATTTCAGCATCAGCAGACCAGCTTTTGACCCCAACACCCATCTAGAAACACAGGTAGATACTCTGTCATCACATACGGAGCAGGTACACATCTGGTCCCCTTACTCAGAATTTCTCTCTCATTTGCAATTGCATTTGGTCCTTAATTTACAATAATCTGGAATCCCTGGTCTGTGAGTATATGCATGGGGATAAATATGCATGCTTATAGATATATATTGACTTATACATTTAATAGGGGCTTCTCTAATAGCTTAGTTGGTAAAGAATCCACCTGCAATGCAGGAGACCCCCAGTTCGATTCCTGTGTCAGGAAGATCCCCCGGAGAAGGGAAAAGCTACCCACTCCAGTATTCTTTGGCTTCCCTTGTTGTTCAGCTGGTAAAGAATACACCTGCAATGCAGGAGACCTGGGTTCGATCCCCGGGTTGGGAAGATCTGCTGGAGAAGGGAAAGGCTACCCACTCCAGTACTCTGGCCTGGAGAATTCCATGGACTATACAGTCCATGGGGTCTCAAAGAGTCAGACACAACTGAGCGACTTTCACTTTTATGCATTTAATGTCTTTCTAAAAGTAAATTATATTCATCTAAAATATTCACTTAACAGAAAAGCTCAAAACAATAAGTAAAAAATATTACCTGATATGCCATTAAGAAGAAATCCCATTATTATCATTTGATGAGCATGACTACAGCACTTTTTTTAAAGTTGTTTCATTGAGGTATGATTGACATATCTTATAACTGCTTTAGGTGTACAACATAATGATTTGTTATTTGTATATACTGTGAAACTATCACCACAATAAGTCTAGCTAATATTCATCCCTGTACATAGTTATAAAAATTTTTCTTGTGATAAAGACTTTTAATATCTACCCTTAGCAACTTTAAAATATATAATACAGAATTATTAACCATGGCAGGAATTTATTTGGTAGATTTCAGAAAGAAGAATAGACCAACAGATGGATGGATGGATTGGTAGATAGGTAGGTGGGCAGGTAGATAGGTAGATACATACGTACATACATACTTACATACATAAATCAGAGAAGGGGTAAGTAGATAAACAGACAAAAACTGGATTGTATAATATGTTACTGAATAAAATAAATGCCATTTACTTTGCTGGAATTTAAGGGAAGAAAAAGGAGTTAAAGTACAATTGAAGGACTGTACTTTCAATATTCATTGACAAACTTCTTAAATTTTAACATCTCTCTATAATTAGAATCATGAAAAATATTCACATGTGGAGATCATTGTTTTAACTACCTGGTCAACTTTGGATATCTTTTCACTCCCTGCTATGAAATAGTAATAACTTGAAACATTTCCTTTTATCTCCCCTATTCATGTCTTTTAAGAAAAAAATTTTGTTTATTGTTGTCATTAAGATTTAGAACTTTTTGTTCTGGTTCAGTAATGATAATTTCCACAATTATTTAATCTTAGTTTGTATTAAAATGAATTCAATGACCCGTTTACAGGTTAAACTTTTCCTACAAATGAAATGAACATCTCGTTTGTGCATCAGTATGACTATGCTTCTTTTAAAAATTACATCTGATAAATACTACCAAATATGGGCAGTCCTTGTGATGATCTTCCTCAAAGAGTTTCCATTTATAAAACACTCACCTTACCTTAGAAAGATAGAGAAATAATACTCAGTCTCAATATCTTCACATTTGAGAGGAGTTTGAGAGAAAGTACAAACAAAATTGTTATTAAATTGCAAAAACATTTTGAAAAATTTCCAACTCACATCACGTGTAGAATGTAAGCCTTCACTATTCTTTGGACCCAGGAGTTTCTTCATGTTTTCCTTTATGTTTTCCTTTCTCTGTTGTCTGAAAGCTTTCTCTTGGTCACACAGAGCCATACTAAACCGGAGGTCTGGGGATGAACTGTATATAAAACAGAGATAATAAACTAATGTCCTCAAGTCTATAGCCTTGTTATACATCATCCAGTTCCCACAACCCCTGTAACTACACTGATATATTCTCACTTCTTCCCTCAAGCCGTTTCCAAGGAGGGGATCTGAAATAAACTATAAAACAATGCTATTGTATCTTATCACAGCAACATCCAAGGGACACTCCTCAGTTTTATCTCCTCTTCTGTTCCTCACAGGTAACCACCATCTTCAACTTGCTCTTTCTTTTTCTGATGTACTTATTTATAATCTTACCTTATACATTTAGGTCTAAATATCAAGAGTCGTTTTATAGGTTTTTAATATTTTGTGTAAATGCTATCAACCAGATGTATTCTGCAAATCACTTTTTCCACTGAACTTTTTTTTGAGGATTCATTTGTGTTTATAAGTAGAACTAATACAAATATCTTTACTACTCTGAGGCATTTTCATTATGTGATTATTGCACAATTTATGTATCCATAAGTATTGGTGTTATGTCCATTTTTTTTAACTACTACAAGCAGTATCACCACAAACATGTGGAAAAGTTTCCTGTAAGACATGCTCTTTAGAAAGAACACCTCATTAAATTGTCACAATAGATACACTTATAAAGTACTTTTATTTTACAAATAAGTAAAAGAGTGATTAGAAATATTTCAACTGTTAACAAAATTAGCAAGCAGATATTTAAATCCAGGACTTCTCATTCTACAACTCATGTTCCTTGTAATACACTATACTGATCATTATCTTACATTAAGCACAAGAAGATTGATTTTTAAAAGATCTACAAGTAAAGCAATGAACATAGATGTTTAGAAGATATCAGTATGAAAATATGTAAAAGAAAATTCAAAACATTTTGAATAATTTTGCAAATATAGTAACAGAAGTATGGTTCATATCTTCTGTACTATCTTTAAGCTCTCTAATTAATTTCTTTCCTGATTCTATTTTTTATTTAATTGAAGACATTCCATTGAGTTTTTCTTTAAAGAGCATTTCATTTTAGAGTCAAGACAAATTAACACATAAAACTAGAGTTTGATTGAAGTTTACTGTAAATATATAGTAAATTGCTTTGGGACCTATGTATACTATTTAGCTGAGGTATTTTTCCTACATTATTTTTGACAATTCTGCTTTGTTAAAGCTAATAGTGTCCTAATTACACCAATGGAGACCATTTCCCATTAAAATGAATAGCATTACTTTCATAGTCAAGTAACAAAAATATTTCTAATCTCATGCCAAAATATATCACTTATAAGCGAGAATCGACGTATGCAAAATAACAGACGTAAAAAAGTTGGACTGTCCTTTGATACATCCTGATATATACTGAAGGGCAGCAGTAACTTATGTAATAATTCTCTAAGTTGAATCAACATTATCCAGGGATCAAAATAAGAAAAATATATAAACCCAATGTCAATGTATCCATAATCATTCATTTAGCAAGTTATAAGATTTAAATGTTACACTAATTTTGTGGTGTTCATGTTGGAGAAGGCAATGGCACCCACTCCAGTACTCTTGCCTGGAAAATCCCATGGACAGAAGAGCCTGGTGGGCTGCAGTCCACGGGGTCGCTAAGAGTCAGACACGACTGAGCGAAGGAAATAGCAACCCACTCCAGGGTTCTTGCCTGGAGAATCCCAGGGACGGGGGAGCCTGGTGGGCTGCCATCTATGGGGTCGCACAGAGTCGGACACGGCTGAAGCGGCTTAGCAGCAGC